>NC_057802.1:209184449-209191180 GCF_018294505.1 Triticum aestivum | reverse complement strand
TCCCCCTCCTAGGGTGCGCCACCCCCTTGGCCGGCCCTCTCCTCCTCCCCCCCTTTATATACGGAGGAGGGGGCACCCCATAGACACAACAATTGATCTCTTGATCTCTTAGCCGTGTGCGGTGCCCCTCCACCATAATACACCTCGATAATATCGTAGCGGTGCTTAGGCGAAGCCCTGCGTCGGTAGAACATCATCATTGTCACCACGCCGTCGTGCTGGCGGAACTCTCCCTCAAAGCTCGGCTGGATCGGAGTTCAAGGGACGTCATCGAGCTGAACGTGTGCTGAACTCGGAGGTGCCGTGCGTTCGGTACTTGATCGGTCGGATCGTGAAGACGTACGACTACATCAACCGCGTTGTGCTAACGCTTCCGCTTTCGTTCTACGAGGGTACGTGGACAACACTCTCCCCTCTCATTGCTATGCATCACCATGATCCTGTGTGTGCATAGGAAAAAAATTTAAATTACTACGTTCCCCAACAGTGGCATCCGAGCCAGGTTTTATGCGTAGATGTTATATGCACGAGTAGAACACAAGTGAGTTGTGGGCTATACAAGTCATACTGCTTACCACCATGTCATACTTTGGTTCAGCGGTATTGTTGGATGAAGCGGCCTGGACCGACATTACGCGTACGCTTACGCGAGACTGGTTCTACCGACGTACTTTGCACACAGGTGGCTGGCGGGTGTCAGTTTCTCCAACTTTAGTTGAACCGAGTGTGGCTACGCCCGGTCCTTCAAAAGGTTAAAACAACACTAACTTGACGAACTATCGTTGTGGTTTTGATGCGTAGGTAAGAACGGTTCTTGCTCAGCCCGTAGCAGCCACGTAAAACTTGCAACAACAAAGTAGAGGACGTCTAACTTGTTTTTGCAGGGCATGTTGTGATGTGATATGGTCAAGACATGATGCTATATTTTATTGTATGAGATGATCATGTTTTGTAACCGAGTTATCGGCAACTAGCAGGAGCCATATGTTTGTCGCTTTATTGTATGCAATGCAAACGCCCTGTAATGCTTTACTTTATCACTAAGCGGTAGCGATAGTCGTAGAAGCATAAGTTGGCGAGACAAAAACGATGCTACGATGGAGATCAAGGTGTCGCGCCGGTGACGATGGTGATCATGACGGTGCTTCGGAGATGGAGATCACAAGCACAAGATGATGATGGCCATATCATATCACTTATATTGATGGCATGTGATGTTTATCTTTTATGCATCTTATCTTGCTTTGATTGACGGTAGCATTATAAGATGATCTCTCACTAAATTATCAAGGTATACGTGTTCTCCCTGAGTATGCACCGTTGCGAAAGTTCTTCGTGCTGAGACACCACGTGATGATCGGGTGTGATAGGCTCTACGTTCAAATACAACGGGTGCAAAACAGTTGCACACGCGGAATACTCAGGTTAAACTTGACGAGCCTAGCATATAACAGATATGGCCTCGGAACACTGAGACCAAAAGGTCGAGCGTGAATCATATAGTAGATATGATCAACATAGTGGTGTTCACCATTGAAACTACTCCATCTCATGTGATGATCGGACATGGTTTAGTTGATTTGGATCACGTGATCACTTAGAGGATTAGAGGGATGTCTATCTAAGTGGGAGTTCTTAAGTAATATGATTAATTGAACTTAAATTTATCATGAACTTAGTACCTGATAGTATTTTTCTTGTCTATGTTGATTGTAGATAGATGGCCCGTGATGTTGTTCTGTTTTATTTTGATATGTTCCTAGAGAAAAACTATGTTGAAAGATGTTAGTAGCAATGATGCAGATTGGATCCATGATCTGAGGATTATCCTCATTGCTGCACAGAAGAATTATGTCCTTGATGCACCGCTAGGTGACAAACCTATTGCAGGAGCAGATGCAGATGTTATGAACGTTTGACAAAGCTCGGTATGATAACTACTTGATAGTTTAGTGCACCATACTTTACGGCTTAGAACCGGGACTTCAAAAATGTTTTGAACGCCATAGAGCATATAAGATGTTCTAAGAGTTGAAATTGGTATTTCATACTCATGCCCGTGTCGAGAGGTATGAGACCTCTGACAGTACTTTGCCTATAAGATGGAGGAGAATTGCTCAGCTAGTGAGCATGTGCTCAGAATTTCTGAGTACTACAATCACTTGAATCAAGTGGGAGTTAACCTTCCAGATAAGATAGTGATTGACAGAGTTCTCTAGTCACTATCACCAAGTTACTAGAACTTCGTGATAAACTATAATATGCAAGGGATAACGGAAACGATTCCTAAGCTCTTTGTGATACTGAAATCGACGAAGGTAGAAATCAAGAAAACATCAAGTGTTGATGGTTGACAAGACCACTAGTTTCAAGAAAAAGGGCAAAGGGAAGAAGGGGAACTTCAAGAAGAACAGCAAGCAAGTTGCTGCTCAAGTGAAGAAGCCCAAGTCTGGACCTAAGCCTGAGACTAAGTGCTTCTACTACAAAGGGACTGGTCACTAGAAGTGGAACTGCCCTAGATACTTGGCGGATAAGAAGGATGGCATAGTGAACAAAGGTATATTTGATATACATGTTATTGATGTGTACTTTACTAGTGTTTATAGCAACCCCTTAGTATTTGATCCTAGTTCAGTTGCTAAGATTAGTAACTCGAAACGGGAGTTGCAGAATGAACAAAGACTAGTTAAGGGTGAAGTGACGATGTGTGTTGGAAGTAGTTCCAAGATTGATATGATCATCATCGCACACTCTCTATACTTTCGGGATTAGTGTTGAACCTAAATAAGTGTTATTTGGTGTTTGCGTTGAGCATGAATATGATTTGATCATGTTTATTGCAATACGGTTATTCATTTAAGTTAGAGAACAATTGTTGTTCTGTTTACATGAATAAAACCGTCTATGGTCATACACCCAATGAAAATGGTTTGTTAGATCTCGATCGTAGTGATACACATATTCATAATATTGAAGCCAAAATATGCAAAGTTAATAATGATAGTGCAACTTATTTGTGGCACTGCCGTTTAGGTCATATTGGTGTAAAGAGCATGAAGAAACTCCATGCTGATGGGATTTTGGAATCACTTGATTATGTATCACTTGACGCTTGCGAACCATGCCTTATGGGCAAGATGACTAAGACTCTGTTCTCCGGAACAATGGAGCGAACAACTGACTTATTGGAAATAATACCTACTGATGTATGCGATCCGATGAGTGTTGAGGCTCGCGGCGGGTATCGTTATTTTCTGACCTTCACAGATGATTTGAGCAGATATGGGTATATCTACTTGATGAAACTTAATGAAACTGAAACAGTTGAAAAGTTCAAAGAATTTCAGAGTGAAGTGGAGAATCATTGTAACAAGAAAATAAAAGTTTTTCTGCGATTTGATCGCGGAGACGAATATTTGGGTTACAAGTTTGGCCTTCAATTAAAACAATGTGGAATAGTTTCACAAACTCATGCCACCTGGAACACCACAACATAATGGTGTGTCCGAACGTCATAACCGTACTTTATTGGATATAGTGCAATCTATGATGTCTCTTACCGATTTACCACTATTGTTCTGGGGTTATGCATTAGAGACAGCTGCATTCACATTAAATAGGGCACCGTCTAATCCGTTGAGACGATATCGTATGAACTATGGTTTGGCAAGAAACCTAAGTTGTCGTTTCTTAAAGTTTGGGGTTGCGATGCTTATGTGAAAAAGTTTCATCCTGATAAGCTCAAACCCAAATCGGAAAAGTGCGTCTTCATAGGATACCCAAAAGTTACTGTTGGGTACACCTTCTATCACAGATCCGAAGGCAAGATATTCGTTGCTAAGAATGGATCCTTTCTAGAGAAGGAGTTTCTCTCGAAAGAAGTGAGTGGGAGGAAAGTAGAACTTGATAAGGTAATTGTACCTTCTCCCGAATTGGAAAGTAGTTCATCACTGAAATCAGTTCCAGTGATGCTTACACCAATTAGTGAGGAAGTTAATGATGATGGTCATGAAGCTTCGGATCAAGTTACTACCGAACCTCATAGGTTGACCAGAGTATGTTCCGCACCAGAGTGGTACGGTAATCCTATTATGGAGTTCATGTTACTTGACCATGACGAACCTACGAACTATGAGGAAGCGATGATGAGCCCAGATTCCGCGAAATGGTTTGAGGCCATGAAATCTGAGATGGGATCCATGTTTGAGAACAAAGTATGGACTTTGGTTGACTTGCCTGATGATCGGCAAGCCATAGAAAATAAATGGATCTTCAAGAGGAAGACGGACGCTGATAGTAGTGTAACTATCTACAAATCTAGACTTGTCGAAAAAGTTTTTTTGACAAAGTTCAAGGTGTTGACTACGATGAGGTTTTCTCACTCGTATCGATGCTTAAAGTATGTCCGAATCATGTTAGAAATTGCCACATTTATGAAATCTGGCAAATGGATGTCAAAACTACATTCCTTAATGGATTTCTTAAAGAAGAGTTGTATATGATGCAACCAGAAAGTTTTTGTCGGTCCTAAAGGTGCTAACAAAATGTGCAAGCTCCAGCGATCCATCTATGGACTGGTGCAAGCATCTCGGAGTTGGAATATACGCTTTGATGAGTTGATCAAAGCATATAGTTTTATACAGACTTGCGGTGAAGCCTGTATTTACAAGAAAGTGAGTGGGAGCACTACAGCCTTTCTGATAAGTACTCCCTCCGTCCAGAAATACTTGTCGAAGAAATGGATAAAAATTGATGTATCTAGAACTAAAATACGTCTAGATACATCCATTTCTCCGACAAGTATTTCCGGACGGAGGGAGTATATGTGAATGACATATTGTCGATCGGAAATGATGTAGAATTTTCTATAAAGCATAAAGGAGTGTTTGAAAGGAGTTTTTCAAAGAAAGACCTCGGTGAAGCTGCTTACATATTGAGCATAAAGATCTATAGAGATAGATCAAGACGCTTGATAAAAATTTTCAATGAGTACATACCTTGACAAGTTTTCGAAGTAGTTCAAAATGGAACAGTCAAAGAAAGAGTTCTTGCCTGTGTTGCAAGGTGTGAAGTTGAGTAAGACTCAAAACCCGACCACGGCAAAAGATAGAGAGAGAATGAAAGTCATTCCCTATGCCTCAGCTATAGGTTCTATAAAGTATGCCATGCTACGTACCAGACCTATTGTATACCCTGCCCTGAGTTTGGCAAGGGAGTACAATAGTGATCTAGGAGTAGATCACTGGATATTGGTCAAAATTATCCTTAGTGGAATAAAGATATGTTTCTCGGTTATGGAGGTGACAAAAAGTTCATCGTAAAGGGTTACGTCAATGCAAGTTTTGGCACTGATCCGGATGACTCTAAATCTCAATCTGGATACATATTGAAAGTGGGAGCAATTAGCTAGAGTAGCTCCGTGCAGAGCATTGCTGACATAGAAATTTGCAAAATGCATATGGATCTGAATTTGGCAGACCCGTTGACTAAACTTCTCTCACAAGCAAAACATGATCACACCTTTGTACTCTTTGGGTGTTAATCACATGGCGATGTGAACTAGATTGCTGACTCTAGTAAACCCTTTGGGTGTTGGTCACATGACGATGAGAACTATGGGTGTTAATCACATGGTGATGTGAACTATTGATGTTAAATCACATGGCGATGTGATCTAGATTATTGACTCTAGTGCAAGTGAGAGACTGAAGGAAATATGCCCTAGAGGCAATAATAAAGTTATTATTTATTTCCTTATATCATGATAAATGTTTATTATTCATGCTAGAATTGTATTAACCGGAAACATAATACATGTGTGAATACATAGACAAACATAGTGTCACTAGTATGCCTCTACTTGACTAGCTCGTTGATCAAAGATGGTTATGTTTCCTAGCCATTGACATGAGTTGTCATTTGATTAACGGGATCACATCATTAGGAGAATGATGTGATTGACTTGACCCATTCCGTTAGCTTAGCACACGATCGTTTAGTATTCTGCTATTGCTTTCTTCATGACTTATATATGTTCCTATGACTATGAGATTATGCAACTCCCGTTTACCGGAGGAACACTTTGTGTGCTACCAAACGTCACAACATAACTGGGTGATTATAAAGGTGCTCTACAGGTGTCTCCAAAGGTACTTGTTGGGTTGGCGTATTTCGAGATTAGGATTTGTCACTCCGATTGTCGGAGAGGTATCTCTGGGCCCACTCGGTAATGCACATCACTATCAGCCTTGCAAGCATTGCAACTAATGAGTTAGTTGCAAGATGATGTATTACGGAATAAGTAAAGAGACTTGCCGGTAACGAGATTGAACTAGGTATTGAGATACCGACGATCGAATCTCGGGCAAGTAACATATCGATGACAAAGGGAACAACGTATGTTGTTATGCGGTCTGACCGATAAAGATCTTCGTAGAATATGTGGGAGCTAATATGAGCATCCAGGTTCCGCTATTGGTTATTGACCGGAGACGTGTCTCGGTCATGTCTACATAGTTCTCGAACCCGTAGGGTCCGCACGCTTAAAGTTTCAATGATAGTTATATTATGAGTTTATATGTTTTGATGTACCGAAGGTTGTTCGGAGTCCCGGATGTGATCACGGACATGACGAGGAGTCTCGAAATAGTCAAGACGTAAAGGTTGATATATTGGATGACTATGTTTGGACACCGGAAAGGTTCCGGAAGGTTTTGGACATTTATCGGACT
>NC_057802.1:209167680-209184212 GCF_018294505.1 Triticum aestivum | reverse complement strand
AAGGAAGGGGGGCGGCGCCCCCCTTGCCTTTCCCCTCTCCCACTCCTTCCTTCCCCCTCCTTCTTGGACTAGGAAAGGGAGGGGCAAACCTACTTGGAGTAGGTTTCCCCCTCCTAGGGCGCGCCACCCCCTTGGCCGGCCCTCTCCTCCTCCCCCCTTTATATACGGAGGAGGGGGCACCCCATAGACACGACAATTGATCTCTTGATCTCCTAGCCGTGTGCGGTGCCCCCCTCCACCATAATACACTTCGATAATATCGTAGCGCTGCTTAGGCGAAGCCCTGCATCGGTAGAACATCATCATCGTCACCAAAGCTCGGCTGACGGAACTCTCCCTCAAAGCTCGGCTGGATCGGAGTTCGAGGGACGTCATCGAGCTGAACGTGTGCTGAACTCGGAGGTGCCGTGCGTTCGGTACTTGATCGGTCGGATCGTGAAGACGTACGACTACATCAACCGCGTTGTGCTAACGCTTCCGCTTTCGGTCTACGAGGGTATGTGGACAACACTCTCCCCTCTCGTTGCTATGCATCACCATGATCCTGTGTGTGCGTAGGAATTTTTTTGAAATTACTACGTTCCCCAACACCGCGCACTTGAGGTGGTCGGACGAGCTGAAGGTGATGGTGCACTTGGACCACCTAAGCGGACACGTGGCCTCAAGCCTGGGGAGGGCGGCATTCACCTCATGGGCGAACCGCTTGAAGATGCAATGAGAGGCTGGGGCCTGGGGCCACCCAAGATGCAGGCTATGGCGCGAGGCTCCTGGAAGCCCCCAGCCCCCTCGTCCTGGTGATAGTCATCGTTCCTCCTTGGTAGTGGTGGCAGTGGAGGGAGCCCAGCCTTGCCCTGAGGAAGGTCCTCACGAGGCTGTTCCCTCCAGGCACCCTCGCGAGGCTGGCCCTACCAGCGATCCTCACGAGGCTGGTCGCGCCACTCCTGACGGGGGCCGCGGTCGTCCCAGTGTCCTCCACTTCGGCCTCCTCCACCGTCGTAGCCTCGGTCGTTGCGCTCCAGGCGTCGACCGAAGCGCCCATCGCGGATGGCCCTGAGCTCCTGACAGTCATTGGTGTTGTGGCTGTGTACGTTGTGGAAGGTGCAGAACGGGCGGCTGCCCTTGGACGATTCTGGGTGATCGCAGCCGCGCTTCATCTTTTGTTCAGCCGTGAGCACGGTCGCTCCCTTGCGCTTCACGTCCTTGGTCTTGGCCTTCTTGTCTTCTGGGTCTGCAGCTGGAAGCTCGAGGAGGGAGAGGCGTCCCTCCTCAGATCTCGCACACTTGGTCGCCATGTTGAACATCTCCAGAGCCGTGCACAGGTCCTCGTGTATGGCGAGCTCTTCCTTCATCTTGACATCACGGACGCCATCAGAAAATGCTGAGATGATGGCCTCGTCCGTCACCTTGGGAATCTTGAGGCAAACGTTGTTGAAGCACTGGATGTACTTCTGCAGGGTTTCCCCTGGTTGCTGCTTGTTGCGCCGCAGGTCACTAGCGGCAGACGGGCGGTCGCGAGTGCCCTGGAAGTTGGCGACGAAATGCTCGTGCATCTCGCCCCGGGAGGAGATCGACCCCGCGGGCAGGTTCAGGAGCCACGAGCGCGCGCCGTCTTTGAGAGCCATGGGAAACCAGTTTGCCATGACCTTCTCGTCGCCGTTGGCCGCCTCGATGCTCAGCTCTTAGAGCTGCAGGAACTCAGCAGGGTCAGGGGTGCCATCGTAGCGCGGAGGCAGGTCGGGCTTGAACTTGCCGGGGGTGAAGGCACGGTAGCCCGCTGTAGTCACCGGAGCCTGTCGTGGAGGTGGAGCCTGGTCTTGGTATCCGCGCGCCGCCGCCGCAGGCTAGGCGCGGTCCTTACGTGGTGGTGCTGGGATTGCTGGAGCATCTTCTTGCGGTCGTGGGATTTCCTGGCAGCTTCCTTCTTCACGTGCAGGCACCCTGCATGGTGGGTCGCGCTGCGGGGCCGCGCGTCTTGGCCCGAGGACAACATCTTGATGGGGAGGTGGTGGAGGCGCTCCATGGGCTACGTCGCCCGCAGCGGGAGGCGGGCGAGGCAGCGAGAGAGTCGGTGCAGGAGAGCCCCAAGCGGCGCTGACGAGCTCGGCGATGCGGTCCAGCCAGTCCTTGTAGAGGTCGTCGACGGGGCGGTAGCACAGGAGCTCGCGGGCCATGAGCAGCACAGCCTACGCGTCCGCGGGCCCGTGACGAGCGTGAGACGACAAGACGGCCGGAGTCAGCGACGGGGTGGCGGTGCGTCCATCCCTCCGCACGGAGGGGTGCAGTGATGAGGCTTGCTGCTCGTTCCCCGCCGGGCCGGTGGCGGCGTTGGCAGCGGGTGATGGAGAGCAACGGGGAGGCCCGCCGACGGGCGCTGTCTAGGCAACGCGAGCATTGAGAGCGGCCCGGCGCTCAGCACGGGCTCGACGGGCATCAGCCATGGAAGTGGTGGAGCAGTGGTGCGTCGATCGGCGGAAGAGGGGTTTCGGCGCACCCCTACCTGACGCGCCAAATGTTGGATTGCGGGTTCCGTAGACCCTTGAGAGGTTCGAACTCTGGGGTGTGCACGAAGAACACTCTCTCCCCAGCTTGCTCTCTCAATGATTCCACGGCCTAGCTTGATAAACCCAAAGAACAAGAGACACAGGGGTTTATACTGGTTCGGGCCACCTCGCGGTGTAATACCCTACTCCAGTGTGTGGTGGATTGCCTCGAGGGGCTGAGGATGAACTAATACAGTGGACGAACAGTCTCGGGAGGAGAGGTGTTCTTGCGCTCGATGAGCTGGTGGGTGTGAGGATGATCTGAATGATCTGTCGCTTGCTACGGTGGTGGCTAGGTCCTATTTATAGTGGCCTTAGTCCTCTTCCCAAATGTTAGGCGGGAAGGGATCCCACAAAGGCCAAGTTTAAAGAAGGACAACTAGTACAAGCTATCCTGACAGAAGTAGTCTTCGTCTGCCAAAGGCTCTGGTGGTGACGCTGCTCTGGGCTCCGCGATGACCTCCGTCCTGCCATTCTGCTGGTCTTTGTCTTGTTGCACTGATATGGAAACCTTTGCCTGATGCCTCAGGACCTCGCGCCTGCGCTTGCCTCCTTAGCACCAAAGAGGAAACTGGTAAACTGCGCCCGCTGGCGCCCTCCTGGCCTTGGTCGTCATGGCTCACGTCATGTGAACCTCGCGAGGTGCCCCTTGCATAGATATCTCCGCTCCTCGGGAGACAGCCTAGTGAGACTGCCCCCAGGGAGGTCTTGGTGTCGTCCGCCTTGCGAGGCTTGGCCCCTCGTGAGGGTCTTGAGTTGTTGCTGCTGAAGCTGGGCCGTACCGGGCCGTTGATGGAGCCACGCTCGCGGGCCACAGCCAGGCAAGTCTGGGCACCCCCGTTCCCAGGACGCCGACAGCGTGAGTACACGGAGGGCTCCACCCATGAAGGGTCCACGAATAAGCAACATTGTCTATCCCACCATGGCCATCGCCCACGAAGGACTTGCCTCACTCGTGTAGATCTTCACGAAGTAGGCGATCTCCTTGCCCTTACAAACTTCTTGGTTCAACTTCGCAATCTGTCGGAGGCTCCCAAGCGACACCTAATCAATCCAGGAGAGACCACTCTCCAGACAGTAATAGATGTTGTGTTGATGATGAACTCCTTGGTCTTGTGCTTCAAATGATAGTCTCCCCAAAACTCAACTCTCTCTCACACAGATTTGGATATGGTGGAAAGATGATTTGAGTGGAAAGAAACTTTGGGAAGGCTTGAAATCAAGATTCTTGTGGTAGGATTGGTATATCTTGATCTCAACACATGAGTAGGTGGTTTTCTCTCAGAAAATGTATGCCGGAAGTGTAGGCACGTTCTGATGGCTCTCTCTCAAATGGAGAAGGGGGTGGAGGGGTATATATAGCCTCCATGCAAAATCCAACCGTTACACACATTTGATCCAACTCGGTCAAACTGAATAGAAGAACCCGGTGAGACCGATTCAGTTCAAAATGTGAACGTTAGGAATCTCGGTGGGTCCGACTGGAACAACTCGGTGGGACCGATGTGCTAGGGCTTAGGGAAAACATCAACTCGGTGGCACTGATTGCATCAACTCGGTGAGACCAAAGTGAAGCAATAAGGCAACAGAGAAGATGTCAAGCCAACTCGATGTGACCGATCGCAATTTTGGTGAGACCGAAATAATTGCAACATGCAACAGAGACTTGGCAAGGGCATATCAGTGAGACCGAGATCCGTATCGGTGTGAACGAACTGTTTAGGGTTTCTGGCAGTCGCTATTTCATATGAACTCGGTGGCGCCGGATAGGAAATATCAGTGGAGCCGAGTTTGGCTTTGGGTTTTGGACATATTTGGAAAGAGAAGGTGGTTAAGGGCTTTGGATAAATATCACTAAGCATTTTGAGCAAGTAGACCATTAAGCAACACCTCATCCCCTTTTAATAGTATTGGCTTTCCTATGGTCTCAATGTGGTCTTGGATCACTAAAATATAAATGATGAGTCTTGAGCTTTTGCCAATATGTGTCCTAGACATCTTCAAGCACTAGTGCAGAATCGGGCTGTAGTCCCAGTTCGTAAGGCCCTTTAATGCTGGTAAAGGGTGGGGACTAAAGCCCCCCCCCCCCCTTTAGTCCCGGTTCAACACGAACCGGCACTAAAGGGCCACCACGTGGCACGAGCATGCGCCGGGGGCCTGGGGGTTTTTAGTCCCGGTTGGTTACACCAACCGGGACTAAAAGGCTTAGGGGTTTTGGGTTTATGATTTATTTTTTCTTTAGCTTTGTGTTTTCCATTTAATTCTTTTTCATTTGCTGGTATTTTACGGTACTACATATTATACACGTTATGCATATATATAAATAGAATTTCTCGTAGAACCGATCATATACACACATTTGGGCTATTCTGTTTCACGTAACAGAATATTATTCTGTTACTATTGTTGAACTGATGAATTCGAGCGGTTGAACTGATAAATTCGAGCGGTTGAACTGATATTATTCTCCCGCGCCGCCTGCACCACCGCGAGCTCGAGGCCCGCTCCTCCTCCACCACCACATCCGCGCCGCTCCGGCCCCACACGCGCACCTTCCCGACCCCCGCCCCGCCGCGCCCGCCTCGCGCTCTCCTCCATCCGTGTCCGCGCCAACCCCTCATCCGCCTCCTCCATTGATGCCGCAGCCTCCTCCACCTTCGCCGCCGTGGTTCCCCTTCTGCCCCACCTCCTCTCCCCCTCCGCTCCCGCCTCCGCCTCCTCATCCCCCTCCCCCTCCCCGTCCGCCCCCGCGTCTTGCCCCGCCACCGTCTCGGCACCCCGTGCTGCCATCCCGGTGGCCGTGGAGCTGACGTGCGGGATGGTCGTTGGCTCGCGGGTGACCGTGGTGGCCCGGCCGAGGAGGAGGGACGGGGCGCCGTCGTCGTAGTTCATGGCAGAGTTGCTGGGCACCAAGGCCGTGCAGGGGGAGGAGCCGCCCAGGATTCTCCACCCCAGGATCAGAGGCGACTTCAGCGGCCGCCTCGTCATCGAGCTCAACGCCTGCTACTGCATGAAGTGGGCGCTGCCGCAGCGCTGCGAGGGCCCGGCGTCCTGGCCCGACGACGACAGAGGTGAGCTCCTTCGATTGCACAGTTCAATTTTTAATTTGCTCTGCATGTCGTTCGGTATCTAGGAATGTCCCGGTTCTACATGGAAACTGAATTTGCTTGCTATTCGTGTGAATTTTAACGTGTTGGTTTAGGTTTCAGTTGATGGGGAGCTCAAGTGTGAGAAATGGACTCGGGATGATGGCCCCAAGACAAACAAATCGTCAAACATAAAGTGGTTGCTCAACAATTTGATCGGCATGCCAGAGCCAGACAAGGTCTCTGTTGATCAGGCATACCCCTTTGCAGAGGGCAAGCTCTTTTTCCTAACCATCACAGCCGGTCTCGAAGGCTACCATGTCAATGTCGATGGCCGACATATTGCATCCTTCCCTTACTGCACTGTAAGATTTTTGCCATGCCTCTGCAGAGATTGCTCGTTGCTTACTTATATATCATGGATGGAGAATTTTGTTATCTGATGGGTTGTCAATCTGTTGATTTAACCAACAGGGTTACAACCTCGAGGATGCGACAGGCCTGTCGTTGAACGGAGACCTTGACATCGAGTCAATTTCTGCCGGCCATCTGCCCAAATCACACCCTAGCTTCGACCCACAGCGATACCTCAAAATGTCTGAACAGTGGAAGGCCCCACCTCTGCCAACTGAACCTGTTGAGCTGTTCATTGGCATCCTTTCTGCAGCCAACCATTTCGCGGAGTGGATGGCCGTTCGCAAGTCATGGATGATTGCTACAAGGAAATCATCTAATAGTGTTGCCTGGTTTTTTTTCGCTCTGGTAAGCAGTTGTGGATGATTGCTACAACTTTAAAGTTATATTGCTGACTTTTGCAAACTCTAATAGAAGACTTCTATACAGAATGGGAAAAAAAGAGGTCAACGAGGAGCTGAAGAAGGAGGAAGAGTTCTTTGGTGACATTGTTCTAGTCCTTTTCATGGATAGCTATGACCTCGTTGTTTTAAAGACTATTGCCATTACTGAGTATGGGGTAAGAAAAACTAGTACGTGTTTAACTGTTCTTGGATCATGCTTCAGCTCCATCGACAAAAATGCTCATTCTGACCTTGTCTATCTTATAGGTGCGAGTTGTGCAAGCGAAATACGTAATGTAGTGTGACGACGACACATTTGTTAGAATCGACGCGGTGTTGGATCAAGTGAAGAAAGTAAAGAATGGGGCGAGCATGTATGTAGGGAACATAAACTACTACCAGACCTTTGCGATCTGGAAAGTGGGCTGTTACGTATGACGGGGTGTTAGAATTGACGTCGTGCTATTTTTCCGTCAAAAAAACCAGAGTACTCGTACTGAGCTATGTGTGTGTTTATACTGAGGTATTTTTCACATATTAATTTTAAATGGTTCCAAAAAAGAGTACTTGAACTGATGTCCGTATGCGCTTGTACTGAGCGTGTTTTAACAAAATCGACTACTCTTTTTTTCAGTATGGTTTTCCTCATAATTTCCAAGGCTTTACATTATCATTGTCCTCGAACTTGCATGGTTTATAACGTTGAGCTGATTGATATTTTCTCAAAAAGAATTTTTTTTTGTTTTTTTAACTCAACATTTTTTTGCAATGATGTTCTGGACTTCTCTCATTGTACGACTTGAAATTTTTACCATTTGAATTTTTTTGAGGTTTGTTTTTGTTTGAGCTTTTTTTCCCAAACTTATATACGTCATGTTGAACTTACAACCTTTTAAATTGTGAACTTGTTGTGTTTTTACAATGCCAAAGCTAGCAAATAGTATGAGATTCACCCAACAAAGGGGCTAATTACATAGAGCAGCTGCAGTAATACAACGGTAATTGGTTACCATCACATACACATGAACTGATGACAAGGTAATGTACAAGTTCATGTACAGTAACACTACAAGTTCGCAAAGAAACCTGAAATATCCTCACATATTAGTTTTTCTGTAAACAAAAGAAAAACATTAGACATATGGTCAACTAGTTAATTTAAATTGTGCTGAAGGCACACAATAAAGAATTGTCATCCTGTACATCTTGGCGTAATCAAATAGGCTGCAGAATTTTCCAAACGAACTTCCACATGTTTTTGTGAATTGAACCTTATTAATTTTTTACATAGAGTAAACTGCAGTAGCATTTTTTGTACGGATGCGATCTGCTATAGAGAGAAATGGCAACCAAAATTACTGTCACTGCAATCCTCTTTATCCACGCATTTTTTTCCTAGCAAAACTTTTATGGTGATGTTAGGAGAAGCAGCAAGAACAAGAGAACTGATGGGCGACCAGGAGGAGGCATGCTTGGAGCGTAGGGTGGTACTGATACACTCGGCATCAGGGAATTTCCCGCTTGCGCAAGATCAAACTGCACCAGTTCGTGATGCAAAGACCGACTGCCTGGCTTGTCGGCGTGGTACAAAATTTAGGGCTCCTAGAAGCAGCAACATCAACACATGCATAGTGGGTAAACAGAACATGCAAAGTAGCAAGCAATCAGGCAAGCTCCGCACCTTCCCCGATCTAGAAAATCCTGAAAATAACCAAAATGGCCAAAGCTTAGAAGCATTTTACTTCATTGAAATCTTAACACTTAATGAGCTAAAGATGAAAAAACTATCGATTATTACAATATCAGCGGAAGTTCTCTGTTAGAGACTAAAAGAGATGGACCAAAAGAAATTTAGATCATAACCGAAATGCATTTACTGGGTTTTTTTGTAGGGTGGACTTATGTTCCTTTCTACGTAGCATTAAACTATTGAAAGTTTGAAATCTGAACTTTTGTTCTTAAGTACCAATACTACATAACACATAAATCCAATTTGTTTATGTGTACCAATAATTTTGTTCTTCAAGTTTCTGCGCTTTTTTTTTGCTATAACGACTATAATCATTTCTGTACCCCTGCCAATGATATTTTTGAACTTCAATTATAAATAAAGAACACACACTATAATTTAGATTGTCAGTCCACATAGGGGTCTTCTTCGGGGTAGCCTGGTTGCGGAAATAGCAACAGCAACCATGGAGGGCTTAGACTGGACTAGGCCGTACTGCAGCAGCCAGCTCCACGGAAAAAAGACCGTGCTCTCCATCTAGACAAATACATCCAAGAGAAGACAAGAGAAACATCAGCACATAGACTCACTGCTTTGGCAAAATGGCAAATACGTACTACATCTGCAGAATTTGTAAAAATCTGGTGTTCCTTTTACCTCCTTGTCGCTCTTCTTATCTCAAGAGGAGGACGCGGCCTTGGTGAATCATACGAGGAAGACGTAAGCAGGCATCGCTGCCAACAATACTTGGCGCACCGGAGAACCTGCACTGGAGGTGCATTTAAGCATCAAAAGGCAAAGTGACTACGCGAGGGACAAAATAGAAAGAGTGTGTATGTAAAGATTATAAGAAACATGTGCATTTAAGCATCTTCGCAAAAGCTTAGTACAAATAAAGCATAGGAGCAGGAAGAGAGAGATGGATACCTTCTCGCAGGCGTACGCGTACTTGACCTTGAGGCACAAACTGGGGTTCAGCCTAGCTGCTGCATCCTCGTGCTGGTGCCGTTGAGCAGGTATGGAACTTCGGCGATGTACAGGAGCTCATCGCTACAGCAGGATATCAAGCCTGGGAGGGCACGAACAGCTTCAGGGAGAGGAAGGAGTGTGGCAGGGGTCACGGCGCGCAGGAGGCCGGTGACGGAGCACGCAGTGACACAAATGGGTGTGGCTGCAACACACGCAGTGACGCAGGTGTCCGAACTGATGGCCGCGACAAAACTCGGATGCCCTGAAGCCATGGGGTTGGACTGATGGACGCGACGAACTCCGCCACCATGGGCTGCCGTAGGCCGCAGTGGCTCTAGTGGAGGAACTACACGATACACAATTTTTTCCATCATGCAAAGTAAACATTTGGACTTAAATAGTCCAATTAGAAGTACTAAATACAACCAACCCTCTGAACTTTAAGTTTGTAAACAATGTGTGTACTGGCAATGAACTAATGAACTATAGACAGTCGGGGGTTAGAAAAATAAACTACCTAAATTCCTCAACCAGAACTGTAGATATTAGCACATTTGAACTTATAGTAATTCATTAAATCAGTGAACCCGAGTTTTTGAAATCTTTTCTGCAAAAACTATGTACATTGCAAGTGCTCGTCAGATTTTCTTGAACTGACCGTATGATAGTATTTGAGCTTTTTCCAGAATATTTATTCTGTTATCAGAAGCTATATAATCCATTTGGGATTGTATAAAGAAACATACAGTGGCATACTAGGGATCTCCAGATTGCTTACAGCCTTACTGACAAAACGATGTCAATAATTTTGTAAATGCATTTCCAGCAAGAACAGTTTATTAGCTCAAGGTTATGTCTTGATCAAAATGCAATAACGAACACTTGGGGATTAGAAGGCAAAAGGAAAAGAGAGGAGAGGCTCTCTCACAATGTTCCTGATGTCAAAGCAGTGTTCCTCCCGCAGATGGATGCAGATGAAGGGCTTTTTCGACCTTGATGTACTCCCATAGTTCACCATCTTCTGAAAAACAAAATTACCAGTTTTAGCAAAACAAAAAGAAATTGTAGACCACAAGAATTAGCAAAATGAACCACCAGTTTGTGCTAACCACAGAACTGCAGGAATTAACGAAATTGAACTTTTGTTTCTAATGGATTTTCATCGGCAACGCGAGACTGGCGGCATGTATATCACATCGTAACAGGGGTGTCAAGGGCTTAGTTGAACTTTTTACAGAGATCTAAACTTAGTTGAACTCATTTTAGCACAAAGTTCGTCAACACACACGCACACACAAGGATATGAGATCTGCACGAACAAGCACTTATGAACGAGCACCAAACATGTTGGTGTACTTGTGAACGGAAGCTCTGTATTTCCATGATGAGGGCGCGGCCACACTGGGGCACGCGAGGCAAATGTTTGTGCTATAATTCAACAATAGAGAATATAGATAAGCAAACACCTATTTTTATGGAGAATATACCATTTTTGACGGCCTTCATGTGACCAGCGGTGCCGGAGGTGATCTCATGTCTCCTGCTGCTGCAGGTTGACGAGGAACAGGCGTGACAGTGAAAACAAAACCAGTGAACAGAGTGGGAGTAAGCGGTGGTCGAGCGACAGATGGAGCCCCACAACTCATGCATCCGCGTCCACCGCCGCCAGCCCAGCCGAACTCCATGAGGTCCACCTGCGCCACATCGCCATCATCGTACTCCATCAAGATCTCCATGTACATTGCGTTCCACACCTCAACATGGAAGCCCACCTTCAGCCAGGAACTCGCTTGGGAACCAACTGGTCGATCGTAGACCACACTCGTCCTTGTGGGACTGCCACAAGCGTCGAGGTCGAACTGTTGCACAAAAGAAAATCAGGAACTCATGGGATGCAGGGTCGAAATGTTGCACAAAATTATATGGTTTCTCTTTTTGCTCAGACATTCCCACAAACGTACCAAGTGCACAGGTTGAACTGATCTCGTGCACGGCACGAACTTGCTCGAGGGTAGGCTGGGAGCTACGAGTGGAGCAGCACATTTTTTTTAGATAAGGAGGAAAAACCCCGGCCTCTGCATCTGGACGATGCATACACAACCATCTTATTAATTATTAACACAAGACCTTACAAAGTCATACAACAGTAAGACCAAAGCCACCATCTAAGCAACATCTGTCGCTACTCCTATCCAGTTGATGAAGGGGCACTGATAGTCTAGGCCTAATACCAAACAGACCTTGCAGCCAAACCTAACATCTAAGACCTGAGGTCCCAACCAGGACGCCAGCCGGGTATGGGCACCCACCAGTCCGGCGTGCTCCTCAACCAGGACGCCTGCCGGGTATGAGGTCGCCGCAGCACATGGAGGTGAATTTCGACTCGGAGCCTACATAAAAAGAGGAAGGGGAAAGGCCAGACCTCACCATTGCGTCGTTGAATGACCTCTGTGTCACCGGTGAACGGACTGTGTTGCCGGCGGTGAACGGCCTGGGCGCCGCGGTGGCGCGAGGGTGGCAAGGGTGAGGCTGGTTCTTTTTCAAACTGGTCGTGGTTTGTTTTTTTAACTTATCTAGTTTTAAGATATGAACTTCCTGGCACAATTCTTTTTCGTCCATACAAGTTTACTAACCAAAATGACTGCAATACAGGGAGGAACGAAATTATATACCAGGAGAAGTACACGCTCACGGAGCTCCTTCAAATAGGTGGCACTGACGGGGTGTTAGAGGATGGTCGTGAGCCTGCAAATCCAGTGAGGGAACTGAAACCAGCAGCAGTAGAGTACTTTGTCAAACCAGGATTGCGTATACAAGTTTGTTGAAATGGGGCAGTGAAGTCTCACTAGCAGTACTTCTCATGTAGTAATACATGGACTTGCTGTTAAATACACATGGACCTGATGTCTTTGCCACTTCTCTTGCGCTTCCTAACCGTCTTTCGCTTCGCTTCTCCATCGGCCATCAGACCCTGAAGGGAACATGTGATCATGCTTGTCAGATATATGTGCTTCAGGTGTAGAGCCATCCATGTCTCAATACAACTGATGTCCAGAGCTACAAAAAATCAGAATGCGCAATGGACTTCACTGCCCTATCTAAGATTTTTGTTGCATTATCTCTTCTCGATCTTACTATCAGTTCTACACCTAAAGATAAGTCACGCAACTCCAAGCTTGCTTTCGCAACATTGGATTAGACACGTATGTTTTTAGTGCTGATTAATTACCTGATGATTGAGCAGCTGATGGTTGGGGCTTTGCTTTCTTTTTCTGCACGATAGTGGGTTTGGGCCCTGCAGAAGGACTATCAAAATGTTAATGCTGCCCAACAATAGCCAGAGCCTCCACGTCATCGTCGTCGCCGCCGGGACACCTCGTGAGAGCCCCTCCACTTCCTAACTCTTCCCTTTGGCAAGAAACTCTTATTTGTAGTAGTCAACTTGTCCGGATGTTTTGGGTTTCTTTTTAGCAATCTAAAAAACAGATTGTTTGCTGAAACTTTTGCTGCTAATCTGTTTCAGTTAGGAATCCAAACTGTTGTACGATTATAGACATCAGTAGAAGTTGCTGAATCAAATCAGTAGGTGTTCAACAGGCACGACATTATGCTAAAAGGTTGTTTGAAGCTAGTTTGTTAGGGTGAAAATCATTTCATAAGTGTAAAATCCACACTGAACCTTGATATGGAAATTATTTGGTTTTGATGCCACTGTGCTTCAATTCAGATGATTCAGTTCAAACAATAGTATTTCGACGAAAAACAGAGTACTCGTACTGATCCATTTGTGTGTTTGTACTGAGCTATTTTCACATATTGGACTTTACTCTGTTTTTTGGATATGGTTTTCCTCGGAGGTGGCGTTGAACGGCCTGTGGTGGTGGCTGTGATCGGCCGGGGCGCTCCTAAAGACATGACAACATAAAAAAATCTTAGTGTTACAAGAGATAATACAAGCAAAGATGCATTCCAGTCATACGAGCAAATGAATAGAAATTCAGCCATACAAGCCTAATGAGTTATTGTTGTTTGTATGGCCCAAAAAGAAATGAATAATCACATGTAATTTCCAGAAAGGGAAGAACATTTTGAACTCTTTCGCAAGTATATGTGATAAACAGATACAATGTATCCATTGAACTGATATTTTTTTTCGCAATGAACTTTTGTGATATAGGTACTAGAATTTGTACCAATAGTTTATATATACCATGTCAAAAGCAAACAACATGCATATACATTGATCTGCTAGTCCGCATCAACAAGCACGACACCAGCATACAACAATAACCAGTCATGGCGCCTTGACCCAGACTCCTTCGACCTATGATCCGATGTCGTTGGTTCGTTGTCCTTGCCATCAGTGGCAATGCTCCTGAACTTGGCTTAGACTGGTAGTAGAACTTACCGGCCCTCCACACTTGCACTGAAGACATTTAAACAAACACAAAATGACCCTCCTAGCATTTATTCTGTGAACTTTTCTCAAGGTACACATGTTTCCCTAAATTTGCAAGTTGATTTTCCTCTTTCTTTTATCAGATAACTTACACATATAGATCTTCTTTACATAATTATATAGACGGCACCACACGTGTGTACTGGTTTATTTGAACATCCCATAAGTATAAAATTCGTATAATTAGAATAAAAGTGCTTTTTAGGAGTACTTAGGGAGTGAATACAAGCTTATTTAGAACATGCTATCAAGAATTCAGCGAGATAAATGGATGTTCTTCAAGAGAATTCAGGGGAGAGAGCGAGGGGAAACCTTGGCGGCAACGATATGAGGTTGTGGCGACTAATACGACAGTGGGCTTGACCTCATCAAAGCATAGGAACTACGCCAACGAACTTACCACGACCATGTCGGCACAGGCGATGAGACATTGGCAGGGAGATGTAGGCCTTAGCAGCTTGAGACGTCTGGACCTGCAAAAAAATGGTGAATGAACTGCTAACCTAGGCACATGAACGCATTGGTTTACCAGTTAATACATCTGTCTCATTATTCAGTTTTACCAGTTAATTCAAACAAACCAGAAGTGAAGCTTAGTTGCGAGCACTTGAATACGAGGAAGTCCAACTCTGCTGCAATCATAAGGTCCACTAGAGCT
This sequence comes from Triticum aestivum, assembly GCF_018294505.1. Lineage (NCBI taxonomy): Eukaryota > Viridiplantae > Streptophyta > Magnoliopsida > Poales > Poaceae > Triticum > Triticum aestivum. Next base: position 209,169,974 of record NC_057802.1, on the reverse strand, counting down.
TCAGAAAAATGTAATCATCCAAGAGTTCTAGTATAGAGCATGTATAACACTGAATTTGTTTCTTCGAACTTACCAGTTTTCAGGGTCAGAACTTATTTCTGCACTTTGCTTGTCCTAATGAGGGCTTGCAGATGTCAGCTTGGAAAACATACCCTCCTTTTAGCATTCCCTTCATTGTTTATGGAAGAACGCCAAAAGTGATTGTATGTTAAGTCACATCATAACAACCATAGAACGATCGAGTGACAGGATGAATAAGTACAGAGATCAAGACAGAGATCAACTTTTGTAGTTATAACCGAACTAGTGAGCGTACAATAAATCCTTGCTGATGATGTATTTTTCAAACCCTCCCAATGCTCATTTTTGGATCATTTTTTCCTGAACTCCCAGATTCCAGAACTACCATGTGTTCTGGGTTTTTTATGAACTTTTTGTTATATCTTATTAACCAATATATACAATACGCACATGTACTAGACAATAATGTACATCTGTACTGTCTAGAACAACGAATTAACCAAAAGAAAACTAATTTATGAAGGAAGCAGTTCTTGAACTTTGGTTTGAGCTTTATTTGTTGAGATTTTCAAACTCCTGCAGTGGTTATACCTGCAGTTGTGGGACACACTTTCCATTCAGTTGAGAGCGTCTGATATTTTTGCAGAATATGCTACATGAAAAGGGTAAGGGGGAAGGCCAGACTTCGTCGTTGCGTCGTTGAACAACCTCGGGTATCGGCAGTGAACGTACTATGGTGCCGGCGGTGAACGGCCTGAGCGCTATGGTGGCGTGAGGGTGGCCAGGGACATACCAGGGATGGTAGGACGTTGGCAAGGTTGAGCGAGGTGGCGAGGCGGCAGTGCGGGATGGAGGGAGGACGCTGGAGTTGAGGAGTAGGAATTGTTCAACAATACTATTGATCTAATTTTGCATGTGCACAGTACCATCAACGTTGAACTTGATGAGTTCTGGTTTTTGAACCTTCCCATTAGTTATACATGTACTGAGCAGTACATGCTTCTCTTGTTGAGCAGATGACCTACAGAAACAAAAACACTCTTGAGTGCACACACAAAATCATGATAAAAATAGTGGCAGCAAGAAGCAATCAGAAGTGAATATGCAGTAGTACTATAATCGAATATTAGTCAGAATTGAAGTTCAGATAACTATGGCACACACATCATACAATATTTTTGAACTTACACAATCCTGAAACAGGAACTTCACTTTTTTAAAATTTGCAATTCTGAATGCACTAGCGATGTAATTGATTTTTTTAGACCATAGTAATTGAACTTCAAGCACATTTCTTTATAAAACATTTTTTAACCAAAGTGAACTCTTTAATTTGGGGTGAACCTCCCCTGTATATGTACATGTACTTTTTTTTGCACCTCAACCATTGACATGTAAAAATGATTTTATTTACAAAAGTGTTGTATATAAGCTTCACAAATCATATGAATCTTTATAGCCAAATGGATCATACAAGATATTAACCAAAAGTCACACACATTAAGAAATGGCAAGTACCTAAGTTAGTAATTGAACATAAAGGGCTGACCTTGTGAACAAACTGTCATTCATCTTTTTGGCTCACTTCTTTGTCCCTGCCTCAAGAGAAAGCTGATTTTACATTAGCTACAAACGAACATGAACACATCAAAACTAGTAGGCGAGTGCACTGAGGCATTTTAGCAAACACATGGCGTGCACTCAAAAAAACCTTATGTAGTGAAGAACAAAGAGGAGGGACGGTGGGCAGGGACGTGTGCACCAGCTTGGGCAGGGGACGCATACGGGAGCCCAAGGTGCGGGCGGAAGGTGGCTCGACACAGTCGGCCTGGGAGCTGCGACGGTGAACGGCCTGGGGCGGCCGGGTTGGACTGCTGGTCGCAGCGGCGGCGAACCCAACGCCCTGGCCATACCGGGATGAGAGGCAACTAGAAGGAGGTGGAATGGCGTGTCCACGCTGGAGAGATTGAACGGCGTGTGGTTGGAGCGTTGAACTGCCTGTACACGGTGGTAGAGCGGTAGCAGCGCATGAATATGGTGCGGGGCAACAGCCGTGGCGCCGGTTGTGTTGCAGGGCGGTGCCGGGATCTGGGAAGGAGGCGGCGTCCGGAGGGTCGGGGAAAGGAGGCGGCCTCCGGCGCGCGGGAGAGGGAGGTGGCCGGCGCGGGGGAAGGAGGAGGGTGGCGCACGGTGGAGAGAGGCGTTCGGCGCGAGGGGCAGGGAGGTAGCCAGCGCGGGGAAGGAGAGGGGCGGCGCGCGGTGGAGGGAGGTGG
>NC_057802.1:208776112-208861973 GCF_018294505.1 Triticum aestivum | reverse complement strand
CGGCGGCGGCGGGGTGGGAGGAGAAGGGCGAGGCGAGGACGAAGTGAGTAACGGGCGGGGGGTACCTGCCGTTAGGCAAGTGCCCTCTTTGCCGTCCGCCAGCCTTTGCCGTCCGCCTTTCTGCCTCTTTGCCGTCCACTAGCGGACGGCAAAGAGGTGGGCCGTTAGGATTTTTTCAAACGAGCGGGGGGTGGGGGCCACCACACTCTTTGCCGTCCGCCAGCGGACGACAAAGAATCTTTGCCGTCCGCTGGCAGACGGCAAAGACCTGGCAGATGGCAAAGAGCTTCTTTGCCGTCAGCCTTTTCTTTGCCGTCTGTTTATGTGTAGCTGATGGCAAAGAACTTCTTTGCCGTCAGCTAGCAGACGGCAAAGATCTGGCAGATGGCAAATTAGCTGATTCCAGTAGTGCACCTGGAACACCATAGTGTAATGGTGTGTCCGAATGTCATAACCGTACTTTATTAGATATGGTGCGATCTATGATGTCTCTTACCGATCTACCACTATCGTTTTGGGGTTATGCATTAGAGACAGCTGCATTCATGTTAAATAGGGCACCATCTAAATCCGTTGAGACGACACCGTATGAACTATGGTTTGGCAAGAAACCTAAGCTATCGTTTCTTAAATTTTGGGGTTGCAATACTTATAAGAAAAAGTTTCATCCTGATAAGCTCAAACCCAAATCGGAGAAATTTGTGTTCATAGGATACCCAAAGGAGACAGTTGGGTACACCTTCTATCACAGATCCGAAGGCAAGATATTCGTTGCTAAGAATGGATCCTTTCTAGAGAAGGAGTTTCTCTCGAAAGAAGTGGGTGGGAGGAAAGTAGAACTTGATGAGGTAACTGTACCTGCTCCCTTATTGGAAAGTAGTTCATCACAGAAATCTGTTCCTGTGACTACTACACCAATTAGTGAGGATGCTAATGATGATGATCATGTAACTTCAGATCAAGTTACTACCGAACCTCGTAGGTAAATCAGAGTGAGATCCGCACCAGAGTGGTACGGTAATCATGTTCTGGAGGTCATGTTACTTGACCATGACGAACCTATGAACTTTGAGGAAGCGATGGTGAGCCCAGATTCCGCAAAATGGCTTGAGGCCATGAAATCTGAGATGGGATCCATGTATGAGAACAAAGTGTGGACTTTGGTTGACTTGCCCGATGATCGGCAGGCCATCGAGAATAAATGGATCTTCAAGAGGAAGACGGACGCTGATAGTAGTGTTACTATCTACAAAGCTAGAATTGTCGCAAAAGGTTTTTCGACAAGTTCAAGGTGTTGACTACGATGAGAGTTTCTCACTCGTATCTATGCTTAAGTCTGTCCGAATCATGTTAGAAATTGCCGCATTTTATGAAATCTGGCAAATGGATAAACAAAACTGCATTCCTTAATGGATTTATTAAAGAAGAGTTGTATATGATGCAACTAGAAGGTTTTGTTGATCCTAAAGGTGTTAACAAAATGTGCAAGCTCCAGCGATCCATCTATGGACCGGTGCAAGCATCTCGGAGTTGGAATATACGCTTTGATGAGTTGATCCAAGCATATAGTTTTATACAGACTTGCGGTGAAGCCTGTATTTACAAGAAAGTGAGTGGGAGCACTACAACATTTCTGATAAGTATATGTGAATGACATATTGTTGATCGGAAATAATGTATAATTATTCTACAAAGCATAAAGGAGTGTTTGAAAAGAGTTTTTTCAAACAAAGACCTCGGTGAAGCTGCTTATATATTGACCATCAAGATCTATAGAGATAGATCAAAACGCTTGATAAGTTTTTTCAATGAGTACATACCTTGACAAGATTTTGAAGTAGTTCAAAATGGAACAGTCAAAGAAAGAGTTCTTGCCTGTGTTGCAAGGTGTGAAATTGAGTAAGACTCAAAGCCCGACCACGGCATAAGATAGAAAGAGAATGAAAGTCATTCCCTATGCCTCAGCCATAGGTTCTATAAAGTATGCCATGCTATGTACCAGATCTATTGTATACCCTACACTGTGTTTTGCAAGGGAGTACAATAGTGATCTAGGAGTAGATCACTGGACAACGGTCAAAATTATCCTTAGTGGAATAAGGATATGTTTCTCGATTATGGAGGTGACAAAAGGTTCGTCGTAAACGGTACGTCGATGCAAATTTTGACACTGATCCAGATGACTCTAAGTCTCAATCTAGATACATATTGAAAGTGGGAGCAATTAGCTAGAGTAGCTCCGTGGAGAGCATTGTTGACATAGAAATTTGCAAAATACATACGGATCTGAATGTGGCAGACCCGTTGACTAAACTTCTCTCACAAGCAAAACATGATCACACCTTAGTACTCTTTGGGTGTTAATCACATAGCGATGTGAACCGGATTATTGACTCTAGTAAACCCTTTGGGTGTTGGTCACATAACGATGTGAACTATGGGTGTTAATCACATGGTGATGTGAACTAGATTATTGACTCTAGTGCAAATGGGAGACTGAAGGAAATATGCCCTAGAGGCAATAATAAAGTTATTATTTATTTCCTTATATCATGATAAATGTTTATTATTCATGCTAGAATTGTATTAACCGGAAACATGATACTTGTGTGAATACATAGACAAACAGAGTGTCACTAGTATGCCTCTACTTGACTAGCTCATTGATCAAAGATGGTTTTGTTCCCTAGCCATTGACATGAGTTGTCATTTGATTAACGGGATCACATCATTAGGAGAATGATGTGATTGACTTGACCCATTCCGTTAGCTTAGCACTCGATCGTTTAGTATGTTGCTATTGCTTTCTTCATGACTTATACATGTTCCTATGACTATGAGATTATGCAACTCCCGTTTACCGGAGGAACGCTTTGTGTGCTACCAAACGTCACAACGTAACTTGGTGATTATAAAGGTGCTCTACAGGTGTCTCCGAAGGTACTTGTTGGGTTGGCGTATTTCAAGATTAGTATTTCTCACTCCGATTGTCGGAGAGGTATCTCTGGGCCCTCTCAGTAATGCACATCACTTAATCCTTGCAAGCATTGCAACTAATGAGTTAGTTGCGGGATGATGTATTATAGAAGGAGTAAGGAGACTTGCCGGTAATGAGATTGAACTAGGTATTGAGATACTGACGATCGAATCTTGGGCAAGTAACATACCGATGACAAAGGGAACAACGTATGTTGTTATGCGGTCTGACCGATAAAGATCTTCGTAGAATATGTGGGAGCCAATATCAGCATCCAGGTTCCACTATTGGTTATTGACCGGAGACGTGTCTCGGTCATGTCTACATAGTTCTCGAACCCGTAGGGTCCACACACTTAAAGTTTCGATGACGGCTATATTATGAGTTTATGAGTTTTGATGTACCGAAGGTTGTTCGGAGTCCCGGATGTGATCACGGACATGATGAGGAGTCTCGAAATGGTCGAGACATGAAGATTGATATATTGGAAGCCTATATTTGGATATCGGAAGTGTTTCGGGTGAAATCGGGATTTTACCGAAGTACCGAGGGGTTACCGGAACCCCCCGGGGGCTTAATGGGCCATAGTGGGCCTTTGTGGAGAAGAGGAGAGGCGGCCAGGGCAGGGCCGCGCCCCCTCCCCCCTAGTCCAAATAGGACAAGGAGAGGGGGACGACGCCCCCCTTTCCTTCCTCTCTCCCTCCTCTTTCCCCCTCCACTAGTAATCGAACAAGGAAAAGGGAGGGAGTCCTACTCCCGGTGGGAGTAGGACTCCTCCTGGCGCGCCCCCTCCTGGCTGGCCGCACCTCCCCCTTGCTCCTTTATATACAGGGGCAGGGGGCACCCTAGAGGACACAACAATTGATTTGATCTTTTAGCCGTGTGCGGTGCCCCCCTCCACAATAGTCCACATCGATAGTACTGTAGCGGTGCTTAGGAGAAGCCCTGCGTCTGTAGAACATCATCATCGTCATCACGCCGTCGTGCTGACAAAACTCTCCCTCAACACTCGGCTGGATTGGAGTTCGAGGGATGTCATCGGGCTAAACGTGTGCTGAACTCGCAGGTGCCGTGCGTTCGGTACTTGATCGGTCGGATCGTGAAGACGTACGACTACATCAACCGCGTTGTGCTAACGCTTCTGCTTTCGGTCTACGAGGGTACGTGGACAACACTCTCCCCTCTCGTTGCTATGCATCACCATGTTCTTGCGTGTGCATAGGAATTTTTTTGAAATTACTACGTTCCCCAATAGTTTTAAATATTTCCTTTCCTTTTTTTCGAGCAAACAGGGATGCTAGCATTTAGTTGTCCTCTTGTCTTTGCACAACGGGATCAACCTCCTCTGAAGAATATGGAGTACGTGAAGTGACTAGTTCCGATTATGCCAGAATGAAGAAGCCCTGTCTATCTTCTCATTAGAAGGAGCAGTTGAAGGTTGGTTACGTTACTCCCCACAAGACCAAACTAACTTCAGCTCAGAAGGACTGACAGAGCTCCATCTTTTTTGTTGTGATGAGTACAATGTTGTTCTAGGATTCTTTCCGATGAGTTCCATTTTTTTAAAAGTGTGCTCTACTGGACCATGTAGGTGCCTGTTTAAACTATCAATTCATAGTATAGTTTGCTTTATACTAATCACTTTTTTTTGTATTTGTGCAAACAGGGGTGCTCAGCTTGATTTCAAAGGGAACTGCACAAAATGTTCATGAATACAGCGAATCATTCATTTCCACCACAAGAAAGGAGGTGCCGATATGTTCAAGGCATTGCAACATATAAAGGCGAAATCATACAAGCTATGCACAAATTTGGTTGATTTTAGTGGAATTGCACAAAAAAGAACAGCTGGTTTATTTAGAACGAGGTGCCATGTCAATGTCCGAACTGACGGCAAACCCTGCCCATTCCACAATCGTAGGCATTTGATATTTTGGAATGGTAAAACCTTGTCAAAGTTTGCTCATTGATGTATGCAAAACAACACACATTTGACATTTTGGAATGGGACAACCTTGTCAAATTTTGCTCATTGAAGTTAGCAAGAAGACATGCGTTTGATATTTTTGAATGGGACGCCCTTTGCTGTCAGCAGCATCGTTCAATTTTTCATTATTCTTTAGTTGTGAAGTAAATATTGGCTCTGACATGTGAATCGCTGAGATGCATAATCATCGACTGTTTTGAATGTTCTCTATGAATTGCCAGGCATGTGTGTTTGATTGCAATGTACAGGAACGCTAAAAAGCTGCTCAAACTCTTTGTACTCCCTCTGGTCCTGTTTACTTCGCATATTAGATTTCTTTCAAGTTAGTTGATTTTACATTGTGATTGTTCATACTTTTTTCTATAAGATTGGTTAAAGTAGAGATACTTTGACTGGAGACAAAACTTGTATGCAGACTAAAAAGGACCGGGTGGAGTACATGTGAAACTTCTGCAAACAAGCTGATCACCCTGGGAATAATGCTAGTAAGTATTGTTTTGCATGTTCCTCCAATGCCAGTGATACAAGAATTTTAACTAATCGAACTAAATTCATTCATATAAACATGACGAATTTCATTACATTTCATACATTCTTCAACTAAAAAGGGGTGCGCTGGAGGTATAATTAATTAACGAAGCTACCCACCTGTGTCCGGCTGAGCCGAACAGAAGCTTCTTCTCCGGCGGACTGAGCTTCAGTGACTTAACTGTAGGTGTAGTTGCATAAGTGACATGTGGCCCAATTGCCTGTTGGACCCATGTGTCAGTGACCCAACTGCACCGGCAGTTAAGTAACTGAAGCAGCGTCCTTCTCGAACATTGCTCTACGACTCCACGTCGCCGCCAAGAAGCTAATCGGCCGTCAATGGTCAACCCGCCTAGCTTGGCTTCAACCGGAGGGTAGCAACGGTGGCCTTACTTGGACCCGAGTGGCGGCGACATACCTTGTTCTACTCTTCCTCGTTTTCTATGTGGCATGGCCTCGTTGGTAGTGGGGCGGGGCCTCGACGGAGCCGGCGATGTCCTCTGCCTCGTTGCCGGCTGGGCGGCACCTCGGCGGAGCGGGGGAAATCCTCCCCCTCGTTGCCAGCAGGGTGGGGCCTCAGCTGAGCTGGCGATGTCCTCTACCTCATTGTTTGCGGGGCGGGGCCTCGGCAGAGTAGGGCCTCGCCAAAGCCGGTGAGGTCCTCCGCCTCGGTGCCGGCAGGGCGGGGCCTCAGTGGAGCCGGCGGTGTCCTCTTCCTCATTGTTGGCACCGTGGGGCCTCGGCGGAGTAGGGCCTCATCGACGCCAGCGGAGTGGGGACTCATCGGAGCCGGCATTGTCCTCTGCCTTGTCCTCAGTCTTGCCAAACAGCGCCTCGCGCGCTTCATCGCCCTCTTTGTAGGCTGTCGTACCCTCTGCCACCCGCATGTGGTACCGCCAGCGCTCGAGGCGGCCCTCGCGGGCGGAGCAATATGAGTCGAGAAGTGCCTCCTGGTCTGCCCGCTCCGCGGCGATCTGTTCCTCCACCAGCAGGTGCTCCTGGAGGAGATGGTGGTTGTAGGCGGCGTTGGCCTACGCCTCCCGGTACTACTCCTAACGCTTCTGCCTCACCGTGTCCATGTATTGGGCACGTGCCTCGCCGATGGTCATGGTGCAATGCACTGGTGAGGATGGCGCGGAGGAAGGGGTTGGCACTGGATCATCGATTACCATGTTCTCCATTGGGACGTCGTCGTCCTCCGGCTGCCTGCCGGCCAGCCAGCCGCCAGCAATGGTTGCCATCTCCTTGTGGTCTGTCGTCCGCCCGTCCCGAAGAGCGCTGGAGCGCGAGGAAGCCATGGTGGGCAGCAGTGGTGTGGACAGGAGAAAGGGAATGGAGGCGGATGAATGCGGCTATGGCCGACACAGCAGTTTATATAGCAATGGTGGGTGGCGGAGGGACGGACGTGTGGCGACGGAGTAGCTGCCTCGGCAACCGCATATCATAATGTGCACCGGGAAGCGGGGCGGGCAGCGCTGACCATTTCGGGAAGAAAGCGCGCGCGGGCGAGGGAGGCGGTCTGGATGGGCCAGGACAGTCAGACTCGTGCTTGGCAGCGGGTCGGTACAGCAGCTGGACATGCTGGCTCGCCAGCGAGCTCGCCGAGCTGAGCGACGACAATCAGACGATGGACGTAGCTTCCAACCAGGAGTCGCCGCCATTGTCCAAGCCGGTTCATGCCGTTTTCATCATAGAGCAGGTGCGGCGCACTTCGACGCCCTAATGGCGGAAGAGCTACCAGCGCAGGAGGACCTGTGCTGCAACCTCCGTCTCCTCAACGAGCACCGGTGAACAAGCGAACAACAATGCCGTCGCGGACATGTGGCCCTATGATCCTGGCTTCCCGAATGAGCAGCGGGTGCTATATTAGACCATCCGTAGGGCCCGCGAGGCCCTCTCCGTCGTCCTTCGAGTTGTTGCGCTCGCCGTGGCTCTGCCGTCTCGTGTTGTGAACATGGTCAACGGACATGAGGAATGAGGAGATGACTTTACTTGGAGAGGATGACAGTGGGGACACACCAGGGCCATAGCCGCACGTACGCAAGTGCCTCCTTATTATATACAACTAATTTTTTTGCTTCCTCCTGGTTTCCTGACATCACAGTCCCACACCATTGTCAACCTATGTAGTCAATAAACGAGATAATTGCACAAGGAGCGGCCGACAGCTGGGACCAAGCAGCTCGAGCAGTATTTGTGTTTTTGAGGTGTGAGCACGGCAGAGTTTTTCTTCAGCGATGTTTTCATTGTTGTTCAGAGGAGAGCAGGGTATTAACGGGGCGGGCTGTGGCCCGTCTAGCCTAGGCCAGATATCCACCCTAGATATTTTTTTTTCAAGCTGAAAATGGCTAGCCTAGCTATACTTTTTTTGAGGAATACCCAGGCAAGGTCAACTTGTTATTCTCCGCCCCGCTGGGCTGCTAATCTTTCCTAGGAGGGATGCATTAGGCTTAACAAGAAAATGGGCTTTAAGAAATAATAAATGGGAAGTAATTACAAAAACAAGGCAGTAACTATAAAAAATGCACGAAACACGTAATTAGTTTATAAAATATTATTTTTGGATTTTGAAAATTTTAATTCATTAATTGTTGCGCGCACAATGTTTCGTTGGATTTTTACGTAATACAAATTTCTATTTAAATTGTATTTAATCTAACTAGAAATTTCAGGATAAAAATATTTCGGATCCCATCAAAATGTGGGAATTTTTATTGAATTCTGTTTTGAAGGGTTGGTTGAAATTATAAATCGTTGTCCTAGCTAGAAAATGGGTTGTACTTTTAACAAACTGTAAATGGGCTGTAGTAAATTCCATTAGAATTCAAAAATGGGATATATATATTCTTACAAATCGCAAATGGGCTATAAGTTCTCTGCCACACACTTGTGGGCCTACTAAGTTGACGCGTCCCCTAAAAAAGTAAGTTGACGCGTATGCAAGGCTTTGTCAACTTATAGTCAACACACGGTTCTAGCAGCACTGGCCTTTGGAAGTCCATCCAACGGATGTCGTGCTTCTTCTTCAATCTCGGAGATTCTAGCTTCAGCCGCCCAAAAAAGATTCCTCCCCCTGACATCTAGGGCGCACTGTTTCTGAGGCTGACCTGTGGGCCTACTAAGTTGACACGTACCAAGGGCATTGTCAACTTAGTCAATATAAATGATGCTAGCTGCAGTGACCGTACGATGTCCATCCAACGGCCGTCGTGCTTCTTCAACCTCTGGTCTTCTTGCTCCAGCCGCCCAAAGCAGTGCCGGTCGTGCCGCCTGCTCATGCCTCCCGTGGCAGGCTGTGCTACCGCGGAGGCCTCACCACCCCCTACTACTCCCACCGCTGGCCAGGCTATCCCTCTACTCACCCACACCCCCCTGTTATTCTGCGGCGACCGTAGCCTCACACTGCAGCCGAACCATTGACCCCTCGTACTCCTCTCCGCGTGGGCATCCACTGCCGCGTCTTCCCCGGCTCCTCATCGTCCCCTTCCTAGGCCTCGCCGTATTCCACCGGCTTGGTGCTCTCGACGCGGCGTGATCAATCTGGTCAATGAACGACTTCCATCGGAAGAGTACTGTACGTGGAGAGGCTGACAGCTGGGTCCACGGCCGCAGCAAGGAAGTGCCTCCTTATTACGCGGAAAATAATGATTCCTCCACCTCACAGCAGCGACCCACCGGACGGGCCATCGTATTTCGCGAAAAAACGTTTCCCCCTGACTATTAGGACCCACCAGCTACATCTTCGCAGGCAAGGAAGTGCGTCCATATTAAGGGGAAAAAATATGATTCCCCCTGACTGTTGGGACCCACTAGCTACATTTTCGCATGCAAGGAAGGGCCTGACAGTCAGGACCCACCTGGTCGAAGCGTACGTAGCGTTGTCATTTTGGTCGCGAACGTGTACGTACATACTGGTCGATCGGTCTGTGTGTAGGCTTCAGCGACGAACCATGGCCGAGTAAGGAAGGGCACGTGTCGTAGTAGAGGCGCGCACGTGTCATAGTAGAGGCGCGCATGTAGCATGTCACGCAGTCCCGTTAATATCGTGTACACGCACATACAGCGGACATGGTGCAAGAAAGTAAATACGGCCATGTACGTACATACAGGTGGGGTCTCGAATGACTACTCGAGCATACATACGGCCAGGGCTCGTGTACATGGCTGGGTCGGAACGGAGAAACTGCATCGTCTCATGTTCATGGGGAGGCAACAGAATACGTCGTGTTCATCGGGAGCCAACCGGCTAGGACAGAACAGCCGATCGAAACGAGGCATGGTGTACCACAGAGCGGAGGAAACGGCCTTGTGTTCGACCGGCCACGGTCGAAACGGGATCCTGTTCATCGGGAGGGGTCTGGCGTACCGCAAAACAGAGGAAACAGACTTCTCTTGGACCTCCTATGGTCAAAACGGGGTACTGTTGATCGGGAGGGGTGTGGCATACTGCTAAACGGAGGAAACGAACTTGTGTTGGAGCGCTACGGTCGAAACGGGGGTCCTGTTCATCGGGAGCGGTGTGGCGTAACGCAAAATGGGACTCCACGGGATACTGTTCATCTCCACCGTCGACCTCCTCCAGCCTCCACGGGCTACTGTTCATCCACCGTCGACCTCCTCCAACCTCCACCTGCGAATGTTCATCGACGGGCTCTTGTTCATCCAGCCTCCACCGCTCCTCCACCGGCTACTGTTCGACCAGCCCTCTCCATGGGGTCCTATTCAACCACCCCTCCACAGGCTACTGTTCATCCAGCCCTCCACCGGCAACTGTTCAGCCAGCCCTCCACAGGGTCTTCCTGTTCATCCAGCCCTCCACGGGGTCCTGTTCATCCAGCCCTCCACGGGGTCATGTTCATCCACCCCACCAACCGGCCCGATCGGGGCCCTGTTCATCCAGCAGCAATGGCCTCTACTACCATGGGGTCTTGTTCATCCACCCCCCACTAGGAACTATTCATCCAACCCCCCCAACAATGCTCACTGTTCATCAAGAGGCAGCAGGTTCGATCGGCTTCAGTTAGCAGCAGTAGCGAAGGAATCGCTCGATCGGGTTCAGTTAACAGCCATCGATCGATCACATGGGTTCAGTAACGCGTAGCCTGCAGTGCAATCGCTCGGGTTCAGTATGCGAATGCCTCGCTCGGGTTCAGTTAGAGCCCCAACACCTCGCACCCACACACGTACGTGTATGAGAGAAACGCGCATCGCTCGACCACTGACCACCCACCGTAACCGGGAACTCCCCGATATTTTCCTCGCCCTCGCTTCTACCATGGTTTTTTTCCATCATGGACGACCCAAAGAATGTCCTGCAGCTGCGTCTCCGTCCCGCCCAGGACGAAAAGCCCATTATCTTTCATTATTTTCTGTCATAGAAGTAGGAGCCCACCACATCAATGATGATACCAGGTTTTGTCACAATTATCGTCATAGAAGTGTCATAAGCATGACAGAAATTTTTTCCGTTCAGCCCAAAATGTCACGGATGTTTCTTTTTTTGTAGTGATACCTGTGACGAGCGCCTGGGAGGTGACCCCCTCCCCGGCAACATTCGTTGGAGGTATGGAGCTGCCGGTGCCTCTGCTCATCGACTCTTCCTCCACGCGCGTGGGCTCGTCGGTGGAAGCCCTTGCCGAGGATCCCTCCCTGGGCAGTGCGGTTGACGGAGGAGGCATGTCGGGGGTGGCCCTCAGTGGCTCCTCTTGTTGCCGTTCTCCTCCTGCGAACCCGGCAAGGTTAGCAGTGAAGATGTACACCCCAACACCCGCCAATGGGAAATGAGTAGCAGACTCACACTGGGGGCTGAGTCGGGGCTGCATCGTGGGCTGGGCCCCGAGCTGATGATGATGGTCTCCGGCGCACCTATGATGCTTGCCGGGGGCTCATTGCTCGTTGAGGTCTTGGCCTTCTTCGCCATCCTCTACACCAATGTTTCCATGTCTCTGGGGGGACGGGCCAAATCGAGGGTAAGATAAGGTAAGCAAAATAGGGACTCAGGGGATGAAGAAAGCAGCAAGACACTTACTCATCTTCTTCTTCTAGCCACTTCTCCCTCCTCGGGCTAAAAGAGGAGAGGTCAAAGTCGTCCTATACTATGGTGTCCATGTGAGGGGATGGGGATGGAGACCTGGGCCGCTTGGCTGTGGTTGGAGCAGCAGGCTGATGTGAGCCTGCATCAGTTGCCTTCCTCGCTGCCGTGCTCGAGCGCCTCGTCTGGCACACGGGTTGCTGTTGAGCTCCTTGCCGCTCTGTAGCCTTACCAGCAACATCCTTGCCAGGGCCCTCTTCGTGTGAAGAAGCCTATTGGACTGGCTCGCCGGAGATGGCGCGCCAAAGGATACGCTTCTTCTTCCCCATCACTGGGGGCTCCTCATGCGGCTCCTCTTCGGCTGTCTCTTCGGTAGATGACCCCCGGCAACTACGCCACTGTGCTCTCCGGCAGGCTCCCCCCGCTCAGCAGAGTCCTCCTCTGCACCGGCTTCGTCTTCCATGAAGCCAGCGCTGCCAGCCTCCTCGGCAAGGGCTGCCTCTTCCGCCCTGCTGGCAATATATGCCACCTCTTCGTCGTTGGTGGGGCGGATGAGGTTTGTTTCTTCTCAGATGCCCCCCTCCGACAAGTTGTCGAAGAACTCTTGTGCCCACTCCGCGGATGGCTCGGCCCAGGTCTGATCAATGCCATGGGCGTTGAACACCATCATCATGGCGATTATTGAGGTCAGGGCAGAGTTGTTGCACAAGGGGATCACGCCCGTCGGCAACCTGAGCGGCCTGTCAGCCTTGAGGTGGAACAGCTTTTGGCAGAGAGCCACATGCTGCATGACCATCAGATTGTTGTTCTGGCCAGGGCGCAGCCTCATGATATCTACCGCATTCGGTATTCCCAAGCTGGTCTCCCCTTGTTCTGCAGAGGGGCGATGCGGCGGCGGAGGAAGTTGGCACCAACCATCTACATTGTGAGTCCGGCAGCCTTGAGGCGATGGATCCTGGTGGTTGCGATTGTGAGCCTCCCATCATGAGGGTCAAGGTCACCCGAATCGCCGCCGCGGATCAGTTTCTTTTTGCTGGGGCATACAGAACGGCTATAGGTCCTTACTCATAATCCAGCACCACTTTCCCCGCCATTCGTCCCACTTCTTGCAGTGGGCCCCGTCTGGGTACATCTTCTTGGTCAATGCCCTTGGGATCCAGGTGACGCAGCCAGAAAGGGCCCCTCCTGGCTGGATGCGGGGAATGAAGTAATGGCGGAAGAGGGCCGTATTGGGGACCACCCCGGCAAAGTTCTCACAGAGGTGGGCGAAGGTGAACATACATGCCACATCATCGGCGTGAAATCCAAGATATGGAAGCCGAATGTGTACATGATGTCGTTGAGGAAATCAGAAAATGGGGGGCAGTGCCTGCAGTAGAAGTAATCGACGAAGAAAGGGAATTTATCTAGGGCAAGCTCAGCGTGAGAAGCTGGGATGACGCGGGTAGCAGGGTGCCCCATCAACGCTCTCCCCACATACACAGATACCACTCCTTCAGAGCACGCACATCGAGTGTCGGAGCGAAGAAGACGTTGTCCCTCCGCATCTTCACCAACTCGCTCTCCGGCACCTCTTTCTCCTCGCTCGCCTTGGGCGCCTCCTTGCTCCTGCTCCCTTTATGCGCCATGAGAGACTAGAGAGAACCGGGAGGCCGAGGATGGTGGGAGCGCAGGAGCGGCAGATGGATGAGGAGGCTCTGTTTCGGGCTCGAGGAGGAAGATGATGGCGGTTCGTAGATTGGAACGGCCGAGTGGTAAATGAGCAGTGCCCCTGCGGATTCCTCTTTTTATGGGGAACACGCGGGGCTGCCTCTTTACTATTCGATATGAAGTCGTTTTTGCAGGCGTGCTGCTGCTGTGACCGTTCCATGCACGCACCCCACATCCCGCACTCAATGCGGGTCGTGGGGAAGCGCAGCAGACGAGATGATTACAACAGTTAACCCCTGCCATGTGAGCCCGTGCACTGTTTGGGCCTGGCCCAACGACGCCTCGCACTCGTGTGTGGCCCAGGACCGGGGGCTCCTGTCGGTGCACTAAAGTTCGGGCCCTTCAGTACCCCGTACTTGTGCATGGGCAATTGCAGCCATACCCGCGGCAAGGCCTGCCGGGGACAGCTGGGAGCAAATACGAGGCGACGAAGATGGCATTCGAGCCAGTAATCAGAGAACAGAAGGCACGTTGAACGCCCGACAAGGTCCTTTGCGGGATGGCTCATGAAGCCCCGGCAAGATCCTTGCCGGGATGGTTTGCGAAGCACCAACAAGACCATCGCCCTTGAGGTTGAGAGCTCTGACACCATCGACAATGTCAAGACCAAGATCCAGGGGTGCCTACGTTGTGGCATGCAGATCTTTGTGAAGACCAGAAGGCAAAGTTCCCAGTAAGGTTCTTGCCGGGGATGTTTGCGAGGCCCCGACAAGATTCTTGCTGGGGACATTTTCGATGCCACAGCAAGGCTCGCACACGGCAAGGTTCTGCCACCCTGCCACCGCTCCAGCGCAGCAACTAGCCTACCAGCCATGCAAGCACCTGCGTGGTGGCATGCAGATCTTTCGTGAAGATCCTGCCATCGCTCCAGCGCAGCGGCTAGCCAGTCAGCTTGGCATTGCCTGCCTCGTTATCCTGGGTGCGTGTCAAGACGGGATAAGGCAGCGACGGACGGGACGGGCTCTATTTGCGTCCCCGATAAAGTTAGGGGCATGTAACCAGCACATTTAATGCATTTGTCCTAAGACATTAGTGATAAGCATGTACACTGTAGCAACTTTACACCTCCTATGTGCCTATACGCAACTGTGGTCACCCCTTGGTATAAAAGGAGGCCCAAGGCGATACAGGGAGGGACTTTTTGGACTTTTTGGCCCAGTTTGCATGCGTAGTAGCTAGCCGAAGCTCAAGAACACTCAATACACTAAAAGCAGCACTAGGGTTTTACGCTTCTCAGCGGCCCGAACCTGGGTAAAACTCCCTCGTGTTGATCGTTAGATCTGCTCTTTGTGCACTCCTCTTCCCTGCCAAACCCTAGAAGGGATCCACGCGATCCTATAGGTGTCGTTTCCCCGACAGAGTGCATCCGTTGCATGGCAATCCCTACTCACTGACATTGATATCTATTGATGGGCATCTCCATAGCCCGTTGATACGCCTAGTTGATGTGAGACTATCTCCCTCTTTTTGTCTTCTCCACAACCACCGTTTATTCCACCTATAGTGCTATGTCCATGGATCACGCTCATGTACTACGTGAAAGTAGAAAAAGTTTGAGAACATCAAAAGTATGAAACAATTGCTTGACTTGTCATCGGGGTTGTGCATGATTTAAATATTTTGTGTGATGAAGATGGAGTATAGCCAGACTATATGATTTTGTAGGGATAAGCTTTCTTTGGCCATGTTATTTTGAGACATAATTGCCTTGTTAGTATGGTTGAAGTATTATTATTTTTATGTCAATATTAAACTTTTGTTTTGAATCATACGGATCTGAACATTCATGCCACAATAAAAGAAATTACATGGATAAATATTTTAGGTAGCATTCCACATCAAAAATTTCTGTTTTTATCATTTACCTACTCGAGACGAGTAGGAATTAAGCTTGGGGATGCTTGATACGTCTCCAACGTATCTATAATTTTTGATTGTTCCATGCTATTACATTATCTATTTTGATGTTTTATATGCATTAATATGCTATTTTATATTATTTTTGTGACTAACCTATTAACCTAGAGCCCAGTGCCAGTTTCTGTTTTTCCATTGTTTTAGAGTTTCGCAGAAAAGGAATACCAAACGGAATAAAACTTTCGTGATGATTTTTGTTGGACCAGAAGACATCCAGACGACTTGGGGTGCAAGTCATAGAAGCCACGAGACGGCCACAAGGACGGAGGGCGCGCCCAGGGGCTAGGGTGCGCCCCCACCCTTGTGGGCCCCTCGTGAATCCACCGACCTAGTTTCTTCGCCTATATATATTCTCATATATCCCAAAACCAACAGGGGGAGCCACGGGAACACTTTTCCACCGTTGCAACCTTCTGTACCGGTGAGATCCCATCTAGGGGCCTTTTCCGACGTCCTGCCGGAGGGGGATTCGATCACGGAGGGCTTCTACATCAACACCATTGCCCTTCCGATGAAGCGTGAGTAGTTTACCACATACCTACAGGTCCACAGCTAGTAGCTGGATGGCTTCTTCTCTCTCTTTGATTGTCAATACCATCCTCGATGTTCTTGGATATCTATTAGATGTAATAATTTTTTGCGGTGTGTTTGCCGAGATCCAATGAATTGTGGATTTATAACCAGCTTATCTATGAATATTATTTGAATCTTCTCTGAATTCTTATATGCATGTTTGATATCTTTGCAAGTTTTTTCAAAAAATCGATTTGGTTTGGCCAACTAGATTGGTTTTTCTTGCAATGAGGGAAGTGCTTAGCTTTGGTTTTAGTCTTGCGGTGTCCTTTCCCGATGACAGTAGGGGCAGCAAGGCACGTATTGTGTTGTTGCCATTGAGGATAAAAAGATGGGGTTTTCATCATATTGCTTGAGTTAATTCCTCTACATCATGTCATCTTGCTTAATGCGTTACTCCGTTCTTTATGAACTTAATACTCTAGATGCATGCTGGATAGCGGTCGATGTGTGGAGTAATAATAGTAGATGCAGAATCGTTTAGGTCTACTTGACATGGACGTGATGCCTATATTCATGATCATTGCCTTAGATATCGTCATAACTTTGCGCTTTTCTATCAATTGCTCGGCAGTAATTTGTTCACCCAACGTAATATTTTCTATCTTGAGAGAAGCCTCTAGTGAAATCTATGGCCCCCGGGTCTATTTTCCATCATATAAGTTTCCGATCTACAATTTTAGTTTCCGATTTACTTCCTTTGCAATCTTTTACTTTCTGATCTATAAACCAAAAATACCAAAAATATTTACTTTACTGTTTATCTATCTCTATTAGATCTCACTTGTGCAAGTAACCGTGAAGGGATTGACAACCCCTTTATCACGTTGGGTGCAAGTTGTTTGATTGTTTGTGCAGGTATTCAGTGACTGATATGTGTCCAACGTATCTAATTGTTGATTGTTCCATGCTGTTATATTATCAATCTTGGATGTTTTGTAATCATTTTATAGTCATTTTATATCACTTTTTGGTACTAACCTATTGAGATAGTGCCAAGTGCCAGTTACTATTTTCTGCATGTTTTTTACATCGCAGGAAATCAATACCAAACAGAATCCAAATGCAACAGAACTTCACGAAGAATTTTTTTGGACCAGAAGACACCTAATGGGCCAAGGGTGCACATGGGGGTGCTTTGAGGAGAGCACAACCCACCAGGGCACACCAGGAGGCCCAGGCGCGCCCTGGTGGGTTGTGCCCACCTCCGGTGCCCCCCGGACCGCCTCTTTGCTCTATGAATACGAAAATATTCCAGAAACCCTAGAGGAGTTGACAAAAATCAATTCCAGCCGCCGCAGAGTCCAGAACCACCAGATCCAATCTAGACCCCATCACAGAGGGGTTCACCACTTCCATTGGTGCCTCTCCGATGATGCGTGAGTAGTTCTTTGTAGACCTTCGGGTCCGTAGTTAGCAGCTAGATGGCTTCCTCTCTCTCGCTGAATTCTCAATACAATGGTCTCTCAGAGATCCATATGATGTAATTCTTTTTGCGGTGTGTTTGTTGGGATCTGGTGAACTTTGAGTTTATGATCAGATCTATCATTTTATAACATGAAAGTTATTTGAGTTTCTTTGATCTCTTATATGCATGATTGCTTATAGCCTCGTATTTCTTCTCCGATATTTGGGTTTTGTTTTGCCAACTTGGTCTATTTATCTTGCAATGGGAAGAGGAGCTTTGTAGTGGGTTCGATCTTACGGTGCTTGATCCCAGTGACAGAAGGGGAACTGACACGTATGTATCATTTCTACTAAGGATAAAACGATGGGGCCTATATCTACATAGATAGATCTTGTCTACATCATGTCATCATTCTTATTGCATTACTCCATTCTCCATGAACTTAATACACTAGATGCATGCTGGATACCGGTCGATGTGTGGAGTAATAGTAGTAGATGCAGGCAGGAGTTGGTCTACTAATCTTGGACATGATGCCTATATAATGATCTTTGCCTGGATATCGTCATGATTATTTCAAGTTCTATCAATTGCCCAACTGTAATTTGTTTACCCACCGTTTGCTATTTTTCTCGAAGCCACTAGCGAAACCTACAGCCCACGAGTCTCTTTCTCATATTATTTGCCTTCGTGATCTAGTTTATTTGCTTTTTATTTCCAGATCTATTAAACCAAAATACAAAATACCGTGCTGCACTTTATTTTATTTGGCGTTCGATCTATCAATGTTTACAACTTTCTCCCGTCCTCATGCCAATTTCTGGCGCCGTTACCCGAAAGGGATTGACAACCCCTCTAACACGTCAGGTTGCGAGTGGTTGTTATTTGGGTGCAGGGGCTGTTTACGTTGTGTTGCTTGGTTCTCCTACTGGTTCGTTAACCTTGGTCTCATAATTGAGGGAAATAGCTACCGCCGCTGTGCTGCATCATCCCTTCCTCTTTGGGGAAATACCGACGTAGCTTCAAGCCGCATCAAAAGGAATTTCTGGCGCCGTTGCCGGTGAGGATCTTCAACATATACCAGGTTCCTAATCACAAATCTCATCTCCTCGCAATTTACATTATTTTCCATTTGCCTCTTGTTTTCCTCTCCCCCACTTCACAAAAATTTGCCGTTTTTATTCGTCCTTTTTTTTCGTTCGTCGTTTTCTTGCCGGATCTGTTTTTGAGTGCAATATTGTTGTGTAGTCATCATGACTCAACAGAACACCAAGTTATGTGATTTCTCAAATACCAACAACAATTATTTTATTGGCACTCTGATTGCTCCTCCCGCCACTAGTGCGGAGTCTTGTGATATTAATACTGCTTTCCTGAATCTTGTTATGAAAGATCAAATTTCCGGTACTCCTAATGAGGATGCCGCGTCTCATCTTGATACCTTCGTAGAATTATGTGATATGCAAAATAAAAAATATGTGGACAATGATGTGGTGAAGATGAAATTATTTCCGTTTTCTTTGTGTGATTCTGCAAAAAATTGGTTCTCTTCTTTGCCTTGCAATAGTATCGATTCTTGGAATAAGTGCAAAGATGCTTTTATCACTAAGTATTTTCTGTCCACAAAAATTATTTCCCTTAGAATCCAGATCGGTAATTTCAAGCAACTTGAACATGAGCATGTTGCACAATCTTGGGGAAGGATGAAAATGATGCTAAGGAATTGCCCAACTCATGGGTTAAATCTTTGGATGATCATACATATTTTTTATGCGGGATTGAATTTGGTTTCTCGTAATCTTTTAGATTCCGCCGCGGGTGGTAATTTTATGGAAATTACTTTGGGTGAAGCTACTAAATTTCTTGATAATATTATGGGAAATTATTCACAATGCCATACCGAAAGAGCTCCAACTAGTTAAAAAGTTGATTCGGTTGAAGAAATTTCTTCTTCAAGTGAAAAAGTTGATGCTCTTATGAAATTGGTTGCTAGTAAAAGTGCTCCTATTTATTTTATGTATATGCCTTTGTCTACTTTGATTGAGCAAAATAGTGATGCCGTAGATGTGAATTTTATCTCTTGAAATAATTTCAACAACAATGCTTCTAGTGGTAATTTTAATCCTAGGCCTTTTCCTAGTAATTCCTCTAAAAATTATGGTAATTCTTATGGAAATCAATCTTATAATAATAATAGGAACACCTCCGATCTTTAGAATAATATTAAAGAATTTATGAACACGCAAAAAGTTTTCAACACTTCCATAGAAGAAAAGTTGAATAAGATTGATGATTTTCTAGAAGGGTTGATAGAATTTCTGTGGAAAATCTCAAGATGAAAATTTTTGGGCCTAAGGTTGATGAATCAATTAACGCTCTTTATGTTTCTATGGATGAAAGTAAGAAAAGAACCACTATGCTTAGAGCTAAAAGAGAATTTTTTATAAAAAAGCATTTTCTAGTGATTACTTTCGCAGAAGTGATGAAGATCTTAAAATGATTGGTGTTTCTTATATTGATTCCTTGTTTGGTAAAATTAAGATTGATGAAAAAGGGACTAGAGAAGAGTCAACTTTAGCTAGAAGCCGTCCCGATAATTCGGAGGGTGAAAATCTTGTTGAGAAAATTGATAAAAGTGGGTTTGAAGAGGTCAAGACTTTAACTAGTGATGTGCATACTCTTTTGGATTACAAAGACTTTAATTATGATAGTTGCTCTTTGATTGATTGTATTTCTTTGTTGCAATCCAGGATAAATTCACCCCATGCTTATGAACAAAATAAAGCTTTTACCAAACATATTGTTGATGCTATGATGAAAGCTTTAGAAGAAAAATTGGAATTAGAAGTATCAATTCCTAGAAAATTGCATGATTAATGGGAACCTACTATAAAAGTCAAGATTAAAAATTATGAGTGTTTTGCTTTGAGTGACTTGGGTGCTAGTGTTTCCACAATTCCGAAATCTTTATGTGATGTGCTTGGTCTTACCGATCTTGAAGAATGCTATTTAAATTTGCACTTGGCGGGTTCTACTATTAAAAAGCCTATGGGAAGAATTAATGATGTTCTTATTCTTGGAAATAGGAATTATGTGCCCATAGATTTTATTGTTCTTGATATTTATTGCAATCCGTCTTGTCCAATAATTCTTGCTAGACCGTTTTTACGCACTATTGGTGCCGTGATTGATATGAAAGAAGGCAATATTAAGTTCCAATTTCCTTTGAGGAAAGGTATGGAACACTTCCCTAGAACAAGAATTGGGCCACCCTATGAATCAATCATGAGGGCATCTTATGGATCTTAAAACAAAGATGACAAAACTTAGATTCTTACTTTATGCCTAGCTAAGGGCGTAAAACTATAGTGCTTGTTGGGAGGCAACCCAATGAATAAATTTTATTTTTGCTTTTTGCTTTCTGTTCTTGAGTGTTTGCACAATTATGCTACTGTTATGATTGTGTTTTTTGTTTTAATTCGTGTTTGTGCCAAGTAAAACCTATAGGATCTTCTTGGGTGATAGTTGTTTGATCTTGCTGAAAAAATAGAAACTTTTGCGCTCACAAAAACAATTCTTATTTTTTACCAGAGCATGATAAAATCCGAATTTATTTTGTAGAAGATTAATATACTAATTGCTCAGGTCATCCTATTGTTTCAGAATTTTTGGAGTTTCAGAAGTATTCGAACAATTCAGATTACTAAAGACTGTTCTGTTTTTGACAGATTCTGTTCTCTTTGTGTTGTGTGCTTGTTTTGATGGCTCTATGGTTTTCTTTGTTGAGTTTTTGCCATAGAAAAGTTGTAATACAGTAGATATAATGCAAGAATAAAATATGAATAGGTTGAAACAGTACTTATAGTAGTGATTTATTTTCTTATACTAACGGATCTCACAAAGGTTTGTTGAGTTTTGTGTGATTGAAGTTTTCAAGTTTTGGGTTATCTTACGATGGATCAAGGAATAAGGAGTAAGAAGAGCCTAAGCTTGGGGATGCCCCGGCATCCCAAGCTATTATCCAAAAGAAGCAAGCAACAAAGCTTGGGGATTCCCCGATTGGCATCCCCTCTTTCTTCTAACGACCATCGGTATTTTACTCGAGGCTATATTTTTATTCGTCACATACTATGTGTTTTGCTTGGAGCGTCTTGTATGATATGAGTCTTTGCTTGTTTTATTTTGTGTTTTAAGTCTTGATTCCTTGCTGAGCACACCTATTTGAGAGAGCCAAAATTATGTCATGACTTGTTAGAATTGCTCTCCATGCTTCACTTAAATCTTTTATGAGCTACGGACTTGCTCTAGTGCTTCACTTATATCTTTTTGAGCACGGTGTGCTTTAGTATTTTTGAAGAAATGCTCTCCTGCTTCACTTAGATTTATTTAAGAGTTAGTAAAATTTTCAAGAAATTCTCTCTTGCTTCACTTAAATTAATTTGAGAGAAAGAAATATTATGCTCATGATCTTCACTTATATTTGTTTGAGCTTATGAAAAGCAACATATGAAAATTAGTTCCAAAGCGATAGATACCCAAGAAGGATATAATAAAAACTTTCATGAAGATCATTGGACAAAATAAACTTGATTCTTAGTAATAGTTTTGATATATGATGATGTGATATGTGAGTTATGTTGATGAGTAATTATGCTTTAGTAAGAATATTGGTGTTAAGGTTTGTGATTCCCTATGCAAGCACGAAAGTCAATAATTATGCAATGAAATTATATCCAACTTGTGGTGCATTATTCGGTGTTAATTATGCTTAATGCTCGCTTATGATATTATTTGTTTCTTGGTTGGTCTCTTCACAATCTTTTGCTAGCCTTCATTTTGCACTAAGTATGATCTCTACTTGTGCATCCAAAGACCTTTAAACCAGTTTTGCCACATGAGTCCACTATATCTACCTATATGCGGTATTCTTTTGCCGTTCTAAGAAAATTTGTACGTGCCATCTCTAATTTTCAAAATAAACTTCTCTTTTGTGTGTTCGTACTGGTCGTGGAGCGGTGAGGGGTGGCTAATATTTTCCATGCTAGATGTGTTATTCTCACGATGAGTGTTTATTCACTTGTCATTGCACTAGAGTAAGGCAAAGGTATTAGGGGTGCCCAGTCCCGAAATGAAAAATGAATTTACTTTATGTTGTCAAATAATAAATTCCTTGGAAAGTGTTGGTATGGAAGGCACCCGTGGATACGGTTAGCCATGGAAAGTGAAAGTATGGTGGAAAAAGGAATAAACTTTTCTGTTTGGGAACCGCCTATGATATATCTATCATGGAAAGTGTTTGGAACTCTAAGTCATTTTCGTTGGTGGGAAAGATACACCTCCTGTCGTGGAGTTGACACGGCAGATGTCCTAGCGGAAGGACTTAGTCGTGGAGCCATCACAACTAGGATAGCTTAAAGGGGTTAATCGGGACAAAGGACACAGAGAGTTTATACTGGTTCGGCCCCTTGCGGTGAAGGTAAAGGCCTAATCCATATTGGGGTTGTATTGATTGGGTTTCGATTACCAGAGAGCGAATACACTTGACCTATTTCTCGATCTCTTGTTTCTTGCCCCTAACTCGCCGATGGGTCACCCCTTTATATCCACAGGTTGATGCCCGACGGTTTACATAGTCCTGGCCGGCTCATACACAACGTATCCGGCCTTACAATACAAGTCATACATATGGCGGTTCA
Source organism: Triticum aestivum (assembly GCF_018294505.1). Taxonomy (NCBI): domain Eukaryota; kingdom Viridiplantae; phylum Streptophyta; class Magnoliopsida; order Poales; family Poaceae; genus Triticum; species Triticum aestivum. Next base: position 208,839,146 of record NC_057802.1, on the reverse strand, counting down.
TCCTCTTGGGCCTTAAGTCGCCTCTGAGTCTTGGGCCATCAATGGGCTTGTATGAGCCGCCATTTTCATTGATAAGTCGCCAATGGTATGAACCGGCCCCTCGTGGGTGGTTCATACCCAATGGTTATATCCCCAACATTAGGCCCCAGGTTGATTTGAACTTATTCATATCAATCTTCAATACCTGACTTGTCAAAATCTTGCATCGCTTGTTTGTTAAGCCTTGTTGTAACCCGCCATGACGTCAGCTCACAGAATCTTCTTAAACCGCCATGACGTCATTTCGCATTAACTTCGCACGAGGCCCAGCACATCTTAACTGATCCTTATCTTAATGAACATCCTGAAAATCAAGGCGTCCATATAGCCACATGATGATTTTTGCCTCCTCAATTCATGTGCATGCCTTGTATCTATCCTCTTATAAATAAGGATGGGGGTCCTTTTCATTTTCCCCCTTGCCTCATCTCCTTCGTCTTCCTCTGCCGCCCAAGCTCCGCCACCGCGACCTCCGACCGCTGCACCAACTCAGGCCACCGCATCGATATGACCAGACCAGAGAACGCCAGCGCTCCATTGCAGTCCATCTGCAACCGTAAGTGTTCATCTCCTTCAATCTTAGATCTACATTAGGGTTAGTATTGTTCATCAGTGTTCTTCACCGTTCTTCGTCTTCCCCTTTATTTCGAGCAGCCTTTTATTTGAACATGATCTAAAACTTATGCGGTAGCAGTTTAGCCTTCGGTTTTAACATCAGAATACTTCCTTTTCATAGAAAATCCCATCAGAGCACACGAACTTTTCTGCTACCGCCAGTTTAGGTTTAGAATTTACTGTCTTTTCTGCATTGCTGTAGATCCACAATCATAGCTCCAGCCTGTGAAATCTATTTGTCCATCACTTAGCAAAATTTTCACTGATAAATTTGAAGTACCATAACTGTCAAGGCGGCTTATACCATAAACCGTGATCCACCATATAACACTAGGCTTTGTTTAAACCGCCACCATACGTTTCATAACTTGCATGACTCAGCAATGCTTCTCCAGTTTAACCATGCCTGCTTATTCATCCTTATAATTTGGTTCTGCATAATATACTTGACTTTTAAACTCTGTCCGGCTTAACAACAGAATCCTTAATTCGGTAGGTACCATTAGTCCCCTTTTAAGCCGCCAATATGAATATCTGCGTACTTCAAATGTTCATCCCCCGGCTTAATCTGTTAACCGTTTATAGCATTTTACCTTTGAATCAATGGTCTAGTTTAATAGCATGATCTTAAGCCGGTAATGTTTCTTTCTTTTAGGCCTTTTTCCTCAAAAAATGGTCAAGACTGTCACCGCCTGCAACTGGTTCGTTTCCCGGGTCACCGAGGAAGACTTGAACGAATATGTTCAAACTGGCATCCTAGCCAAAAAATATGTCATCCATTGGAGGGTTCCAGGCAATGAAACTCGTCCTGAGCCCAAGGATGGTGAAGTAATTGTCTTTACTGATCACATAAACCGGAGCTTCAGCTCTCCCGGCTCAAAATTCTTCCGCGATGTGCTGCATTTTTTCAACCTCCATCCACAAGATATCGGACCAAACTCCGTTTCAAACATCTGCAACTTCCAAGTATTCTGCGAGGTGTACCTTAAACAGGAGCCCACCGTAGAACTATTCCGGGAGTTCTATTACTTAAACCGGCAGAATGAGTTCACAGATGGGCCCAACCTAGAGCTAGGCGGCATTTCTATACAGCGCCGGAAAGAAGCCACCTTCCAACTTGCCACTCTTCCCAGTCACCCCAAAGACTGGAACTAGACTTGGTTTTATTGCCAGGATACTTTTCCAGAAGGGGAAAATCCCTTGCCGGGTTATCGCGCCAACCGACTTAGTAACGGACACCATCTTCCAGACTGCATTAGCACAGCAGAGCGAAAGAAGTACATGCCGGTTTTTTCAAAGATCCGCGCCTTGATGGCCAACGGCTTGACTGTCACTGATCTAGCTCGATGCTGGGTCGCCTGGAGAGTCTTGCATCTAAGCCGCCGGCCCGGCTTAATGTGCGAGTACACCGGCAAGTTAATAGATCCTCAACGCCACTGTCAGATTGAAATGACTGACGAAGACATCAATAGTATGACCAAAACTCTATTGAATGAGAGCTTGGAAGATTGCAGTCAAGTAGGATTAAATCCTTTCTGCGTTCTGAATAAGCCGCCAGTTGTAAGCTCTAAATCAAGTTCATACTTGCATCATGTTTTCAATTGTACTGCCTGTTCATACTCATTCAATTTTTACAGGCCGATTCACCTTTTCGGACCAAGAAGCTGTAGGATAAACCAGTCAAGAAAACCCGGACAAAGCGCAAGGCTAAAAATCCTGCGAAGAAGAAAACCAACCCCGCCAACTTATTTAACTTTGACGATAAAGATGATGATGACAAGTCGGAGGTAGAACTTGATTCCCTTGGCTCGTTTTTTGTACATCTTATTGACAATGACTATTATCAGGACGATGCAGAGGCCAGCCGTGCAGATGATGAAGAGGTATTTACTCTTTCCTCTAGCTCAGAAGCTCTGCCAACACAGAAAACTCGTCAAGCAAGCCGGAAAGTAAGATTTCCTCACCCTTTAGCTCACCTGGATCCCAAATTTATTTTGAATAAACAGCAACATGAAGCTCGCCGCACAACCAGGAACAGTGGCGGTGGAGTTCTATCCTCCGGCTTACCTGTCGGATTTCGGGTTCCGGCAACACCCTTAAGGTTCGAACACTGGGGTGCGCGCGAAGATCTCCCCCTCACCGATCACGCCCTCACACACTTAGCGATCTCTAAGCTAGGCACAACAAACTCATAACACATGAGAAACAAGATTTACACTGGTTCGGGCCACTGTTGTGGTGTAATACCCTACTCTAGTGTGGTGGTGGTGGATTGCCTCTTGGGCTGAGGATGAACAGTACAAGGGGAAGAACAGCCTCCTGAGGAGAGGTGTTCTTGTGCTTGGTGAACTTGTGGGTGTGAGGATGGAAAGCTGAACCTCTCCTCCTAATGTGGTGGCTAGTCCTATTTATAGAGGCCCTGGTCCTCTTTCCAAATATTGAGCGGGAAGGGATTCCACAACGGCCAATTTGAAACCGGACAACTAGTACAGCTTATCCTGACAAAAGTAGTCTTCGCCTGCAAAAGGCTCTGGTGGTGACACCGTCTTGGGCTCTACGGTGACCTCCGTCTTGCCGTCCTGCTGGTCTTTGTCTCGTTGCACCGATATGGAAACCTTTGCCTGATGCCTCGGAACTCCTCGCCTGCGCTTGCCTCCTTAGCACCAAAGTGGAAGCAAGGACACTGTGCGCGTTGGCGCGCGCCTGGCCTTGGTCGTCATGGCTCACATCATGAGATCCTCGCGAGGTTTGCCTTGCCTTGATCTCTCCGCCCCTCGCGAGCCAGCCTGGTGAGGCCGCTCCCGAGTAGGTCTTGTGTCGTCCGCCTCGCGAGGCTTGGCCCCTCGCGAGGGTCTTGAGTACTAGCTGGTGAAGATGGGCTGTACGGGCCCACTCACAGAGCCACGTCGTGGGCCGCAGGCAGGCAAGTCTGGGGACCCCCGTTCCCAGAACGCCGACAGTAGCCCCCGGGCCCAAGGCGCGCTCGGACATGGCTTCGACGCGAAGCCAAAGGGCAAGTGCGGAGCGCCGCGGGCCCCATCAGCCTGCGGCCTTGGTCGAAGTGTGGCGGTTGATTGGACGTGGGCGTCTCCGCTTCCCCATTCTGCCTCGGCAACTGCCAGGGCTGTCAAAAGGCTGGCGCAGACAGTGCTTGCCTTCATTGCTTCCTTTTGCCTTGCTCCAGATCCCCTTCCTTGCTACTTGTTTCCGAAATTAGATCTGTTCCCATCCCCTTCCGCATCAGCGACCAATGGCGTCCCAGAAGGTCAAGCTTGCCTCATCGCCGGCTTGGTACAAGCCAGCCCTCGACATGCCCAACGTCTCGGAGAAGAGCCTCGCCGCCACGTGCCTGCTGACGGTGGGGGAAAGCAACGAGAGGGGGAATACTGAGCTCCGGGCCGGCTCCGCTATGCCGGAGCCCGAGGGAAGCACCTTCTTCCCCTTCTTCATGTGCGGCATCGTTGCGGGGCTGGTTCCCCCCTTCTCTGACTTCTTCTATGAGGTCCTCGGCCACCAAGGGCTCCAGGCGCTGCATCTTCATCCCAACTCTATCCTTCTCCTGTCGATCTTCGCCTTCTACTGCGAGGCGTATCTCAGCGTGATGTCGTCCTTGGCTCTGCTGCGCCACTTCTTCTTCCTCCGCATCAATGAGGGTCGTACCTTGGGGTGCGCCAACTTCATCGTGGCCGGCAAGGCCAACTCTATCTCGAAGGCTGGGAAGAAGGCTGACGTCTTCATTAGCAAGTTGTTCATGATGGACGCCAAGTGCATCCACCCACGCTTGGTGCTGCCAATGGAGATGCCCTAGTCTAACAAGGGGTGGTCTTGCGCGAAGCTCACTGATGAGCGGGTGACGTCGGTGCTGGAGCAGATGAACGCCGACCTGAAGCCGGGCAACGCGAAGGCGGCAAAGGTGACAGGGGCCATGCTCCTGAGGGAATTCCTGATGCTGCGTGTGGCCCCGCTTCAGGTGCGCATGCGCCCCTTGTAGAGGCTTGTGGACGAAGAGGACAAGGTTCGCCTGAGTCCCGAAGCCCTGCCTGACAGTGAGCTAGCTGCGGCTCTCCGCCTCCTGGTTGGGGACGACCAAGAGTACCCGCCGAGCGTCTTCGTTCCCTTGTTCCGCCGCAAGGACGAGGCGCGGGTCGTGGCCGCCAGGCCGACCTTCGACGGACACGGGCTGGTGCCGCCGGGGCCCACCGAGGCCCCTATGGCGCCGACGCCGGTGGAGCTGTCTTCCGATGAGTCCTGCGGGGAGGAAGAGGAGGAGGACGAGGAGCACGACTCGGAGGTGACCCCTGAAGGGATGGGGGAGACCTCCCCCTTGAGCAAAGCCGACATCCTCTGCACCCTACCAGACGACGACGAGACCGACGCCCGCCAGGGGAAGGGAGAGCCACCCGTGGTCCCGACGAGGGACCGGTCGGCACTGATTCCCCAAGATGCTACTTCCATTCTGCCGCCGCCTGGAGCTACTTCCGGCCCCTCCACTGGTCCGTCTTCTGCTCCCGAGCCCGCGCACCCGCGCCTCAAGCTTCGAGGCTCTCAGGCATCAAGCTCGGCAAGCGGAGGGTGGACTACGATGCGGTGGACCAGTAAGTGCTCGAGCTTTGCCTTGTTCTTGCTTATGCTACTGCTTCTTGATGTTCATCGTTGGCTGGTTAGGCCGCCGCCTGCGGCGAAGAAGAGGAAGGAGGACGCGTCGACCCCGCCCGGGACCAGGCCATCTGCAGCAGCTGCACCTCCTTCCATGGAGAAAGGTAGCGACAACACTCGCACCTCCCCGACCCAGTCGTCCTCGCGAGGCCTAGAGGAGCATCCTCGGGGGGAGTCAGCTCCCGTGGCCCCACTGGCTCCGGAAGCGTTGGTGTCCAGCCCGGCTGCTGGGGTCCCCAAAGTTCAGGAGTCCCCAGTCCGCCAGGTTGTTGTGACGATACCTTCTCCTCCTCCTCCCGCTGCACTGCTGATTCCAGGTCCTTCTGCCTCCCCCGATGTCTTGGAGCGTGCTCTTCTTGAGATGACCCGGCTGCGAGAGGACCTTCAGGGCGCCGACCCCCATCTGGTGGCTGGGCGCCTGGAGCTGGTCTCTGGCTGGCTCCATTCTGACGTGTCCGTTCGGGCGGCACTGAGCTAGGCTACGGCGACCTCTGAGAAGGAGAGGCAAGCCGCCGCCCAAGCAGCAGCTGCTCGCGAAGGCGCGCTGAAGGATGCCGAGACCGCCCAGGATCGCTGCCGGGCGCTGGAGGTCGAACTGAAGAATCTATGCGATCTGCACGCGGAAGAAGCTCGTGGCCGCCAGGCGGAGGAGGAGAAGATGAGGGCCCGGGAGGACGCCATCAAGGATCGCGACGCTGAGCTGGGAGAGCTAACAAAGGCGCAGGCCAGGAAAGGCAGTCGGCTGGAGGAGCTCGAGCGGAAGGTGGAGGCGGAGAAGGCCGATCTCGGCGCCAAGGCGAAGGTCCTGACCGAGGACCGTGCAGCCTTCACGCTCCTCGAGAAAAGGTCCCGCGTGGCGCTGAAGGCACTCTACGAGAAGGGCCTGGAGAGGCCACTGACCACCGACGAGGACAGCCCTGCTCAGCTGCTTCCCTACTTCGTTGACGCGCTTGAGGATGTTGTGGTCGGCATTGGTCCCATGGCGGAGGAAGAAGCCCGTGTTCTTTCCTCAGCCGCGCTGACGCGTGTCTTCAGCCACCTCCATCTTCGTGATCCCGTCGTCTGATACGTCTCCAACGTATCTATAATTTATGAAGTATTCATGCTATTATATTTTCTGTTTTGGATGTCTATGGGCTTTATTAAACACTTCTATATTATTTTTGGGACTAACCTATTAACCTAGAGCCCAGTGCCAGTTTCTGTTTTTTCCCTTGTTTCAGTGTTTCGTAGAAAAGGAACATCAAACGGAGTCCAAACGGAATGAAACCTTCGGGAGAGTTATTTTTGGAACGGAAGCAATCCAGGAGACTTGGAGTAGACGTCAGGGAAGCTTCGAGGTGGCCACGAGGCAGGGAGGCACGCCTGCCCCCTGGGCGTGCCCCCCACCCTCGTGGGCCCCTTGTGGCTCCCCTGACCGACTTCTTTCGCCTATATATATCCATATACCCTAAAAACTTCGGGGAACAGAATAGATCGAGAGTTCCGCCGCCACAAGCCTCTATAGCCACCCAAAACCAATCGGGTCCCTGTTCCGGCACCCTGCCAGAGGGGGGATCCATCACCGTTGGCCATCTTCATCATCCCGACGCTCTCCATGACGAGGAGGGAGTAGTTCACCCTCGGGGCTGAGGGTATGTACCAGGAGCTATGTGTTTGATCTCTCTCTCTCTCTCGTGTTCTTGATTTGGCACGATCTTGATGTATAGCGAGCTTTGCTATTATAGTTGGATCTTATGATGTTTCCCCCCCTCTACTCTCTTGTAATGGATTGAGTTTTCCCTTTGAAGTTATCTTATCGGATTGAGTCTTTAAGGATTTGAGAACACTTGATGTATGTCTTGCATGTGCTTACCTGTGGTGACAATGGGATATCACGTGATTCGCTTGATGTATGTTTTGGTGATCAACTTGCAGGTTCCGTGACCTCGTGAACTTATGCATAGGGGTTGGCACACGTTTTCGTCTTGACTCTCCGGTAGAAACTTTGGGGCACTCTTTGAAGTTCTTTGTGTTGGTTGAATAGATGAATCTGAGATTGTGTGATGCATATCGTATAATCATACCCACAGATACTTGAGGTGACATTGGAGTATCTAGGTGACATTAGGGTTTTGGTTGATATGTGTCCTAAGGTGTTATTCTAGTACGAACTCTTTAATAGATCAATCCGAAAGAACAACTTTGAGGTGGTTTCGTACCCTACCATAATCTCTTTGTTTGTTCTCCACTATTCGTGACTTTGGAGTGACTCTTTGTTACATGTTGAGGGATAGTTATATGATCCAATTATGTTACTATTGTTGAGAGAACTTGCACTAGTGAAAGTATGAACCCTAGGCCTTGTTTCAACGCATTGCAATACCGTTTGTGCTCACTTTTATCATTAGTTACCTTGCTGTTTTTATATTTTCATATTACAAAAACCTATATCTACCATCCATATTGCACTTGTATCATCATCTCTTCGCCGAACTAGTGCACCTATACAATTTACCATTGTATTGGGTGTGTTGGGGACACAAGAGACTCTTTGTTATTTGGTTGCAGGGTTGCTTGAGAGAGACCATCTTCATCCTACGCCCCCACGGATTGATAAACCTTAGGTCATCCACTTGAGGGAAATTTGCTACTGTCCTACAAACCTCTGCACTTGGAGGCCCAACAACATCTACAAGAAGAAGGTTGTGTAGTAGACATCAAGCTCTTTTCTGGCGCCGTTGCCGGGGAGGTGAGTGCTTGAAGGTATATCTTTAGATCTTGCAATCGAATCTTTTAGTTTCTTGTTTTATCACTAGTTTAGTCTATAAAAGAAAACTACAAAAAAAATGGAATTAAGGGTGCCTCATATGCTTCACCTTTTTAATGTCTTTCGTGAAAATAAGGATTCCGATAATTGTGCTCAAGTACTAGAAGAAGAATTACATAGAATGCTTGGCATAAAATATGTGAATGATGAGCATGATTGCAATGTTGTTAGTATGAATTCTTTGAATACCCATGACGCAAATAATGTGCAAAGCCACAAGCTTAGGGATGCTATGTTAGATGAAGATGATATTTTTTGTCCCCTAAGTTTTGATGAGCAAATTTATTATGATGAAAGCATGCCTCCTATCTATGATGATTATTGTGATGACACGTATGCTATAAAGAATAATGATAACCATGAAACTTGTCATCTTGATTTTAATTTTCAATCACATGATAGTTATTTTGTTTAGTTTGCTCCACTACTATTGATGAGAATAAATTTTCTTATGTGGAGAGTAGTAAAATTTCTATGCAAGTAGATCATGAAAAGAATGCTTTATGTGGTGGTTATATGGTTGAATTCATTCATGATGCTACTGAAAATTATTATGAGAGAGGATCATATGCTTCTACATATTGCAATAATATCAAGTTTCCTCTCTATGTGCTTAAAATTTTGAAGTTATGCTTGTTTTGCCTTCCTATGCTAGTTGTTTTATGTTCCCATAAGTTGTTTGCTCACAAAATCCCTATGAATAGGAAGTGGGTTAGACTTAAATGTGCTAGTCATATTCTTCATGATGCTCTCTCTATGTTTCAATTCTTATGTCTTGTGTGAGCATCATTGAAATCATCATGCCTAGCTAGGGGCGTTAAACCATAGCGCTTGTTGGGAGGCAATCCAATTTTATTTTAGTTTCTTGCTTTTTGGTTCTTTTTAGTAATAAATAATCCATCTAGCTTCTGTTTAGATGTGTTTTTATGTTTTAATTAGTGTTTGTGCCAAGTTAAACCTATAGGATCTTATTGGATGATAGTTACTTGATCTTGCTGAAAATTCCAGAAACTTTCTGTTCACGAAAACAATTGTTAAAAATCACCAGAACGTGATAAAATACTGATTCCAATTGCAGAAGATCAATAAACTAATTATATAAGTCTTCCTATTTTGGTAGATTTTTCTGAGGTCCAGAAGTTTGCGTTAGTTACAGATTACTACAGACTGTTCTGTTTTCGACAGATTCTGTTTTTCGTGTGTTGTTTGCTTATTTTGATGAGTCTATGGTTAGTAAAATAGTTTATAAACCATAGAGAAGTTGGAATACAGTAGGTTTAACACCAATATAAATAAAGAATGAGTTCAATACAGTACCTTGAAGTGGTATTTTGTTTTTCTTTCGCTAACGGAGCTCACGAGTTTTCTGTTGAGTTTTGTGTTGTGAAGTTTTCAAGTTTTGGGTAAAGATTCGATGGACTATGGAATAAGGAGTGGCAAGAGCCTAAGCTTGGGGATTCCCAAGTCACCCCAAGGTAACATTCAAGGACAAACAAGAGCCTAAGCTTGGGGATGCCCCGGATGGCATCCCCTCTTTCGTCTACATTCATCGGTAACTTTACCTGGAGCTATATTTTTATTCACCACTTGATATGTGTTTTGCTTGGAGTGTCATTTTATTTTCTTTAGCTTTTCTTGTTGTTTGAACAATATCCTAAGATCTGAAATTCTTAAATGAGATAGTCTTCACAAAGCTACATAATTATTTAACTACTCATTGATCTTCACTTATATCTTTTTGGAGTAGTTTGTCATTCACTCGTGTGCTTCACTTATATCCTATGAGTAAATAATTGAATGATTTGAATATCATAAATCTGAAATTATATATGTTTCATATGCTTATCCCATGGGGAGTAATGACTTCACATATAAGAAGTAGAGGTGGTAAATTTATTGAAGGTTAGCAAACATTGTATTGGTCACTCGAACAATTCATGAAAGAATATTGAAGGAAGAGAGATTTAACATATAAATATACTATCTTGGACATCTTTTGTAATTGTGAGCACTCATTAATATATGACATTCTAAAAGGTTGATGTTGGACAAGGAAGACAACGTAATGGGTTATGTTTTCTTATATCCGAAATAAAGTATATTGTCATGGATCATCCAACATGTTGAGCTTGCCTTTCCCCTCATGCTAGCCAAATTCTTTGCACCAAGTAGAGATACTACTTGTGCTTCTAAATACCCTTAAACCCAGTTTTTCGATGAGAGTCCACCATACCTACCTATGGATTGAGTAAGATCCTTCATGTAAGTTGTCATCGGTGCAAGCAATAAAAATTGCTCTCTAAATATGTATGATTTATTAGTGTGGAGAAAATAAGCTTTATACGATCTTGTGATGTGGAAGAAATAAAAGCGACGGACTGCATAATAAAGGTCCTTATCACAAGTGGCAATATAAAGTGACGTTCTTTTGCATTAAGATTTTGTGCATCCAACCATAAAAGCACATGACAACCTCTGCTTCCCTCTGCGAAGGGCCTATCTTCTACTTTTATCTTCTACCCTTATGCAAGAGTCATGGTGATATTCACCTTTCCTTTTTACATTTTATAATTTGGCAAGCACATTGTGTTGGAAAGATCCTGATATATATATTCAATTGGATGTAAGTTGGCACGAACTATCATTGTTGACGTTACCCTTGAGGTAAAAGGTTGGGAGGCGAAACTATAAGCCCCTATCTTTCTCTGTGTCCGATTAAGATTCCATAACCACAAGCATTGCATGAGTGTTAGCAATTGTGAAAGACTAAATGATAGTTGAGTATGTGGACTTGCTGAAAAGCTCTTATATTGACTCTTTCCGATGTTATGATAAATTGCAATTGCTTCAATGACTGAGATTATAGTTTGTTGGTTCTCAATGAAGTTTCCGATTCATACTTGACATTGTGAATAGATTATTACTTGAGCATAAGAAATAATATGACAATATCTATATATGTTGCTGTTATAAGAATGATCATGATGCCCTCATGTCCGTATTTTACTTTATCGACACCTCTATCTCTAAACATGTGGACATATTTATCGTTATCGGCTACTGCTTGAGGACAAGCAAGGTCTAAGCTTGGGGGAGTTGATACGTCCATTTTGCATCATGCTTTTATATCCATATTTATTGCATTATGGGCTGTTATTACACATTATGTCACAATACTTATGCCTATTCTCTCTTATTTTACAAGGTTTACATGAAGAGGGAGAATGCCGGCAGCTGGAATTCTGGGCTGGAAAAGGAGCAAATATTAGAGACCTATTCTGCACAACTCCAATCTGGGCTCGTGGAGGCGTTTAAACTTGCGTCTGATATTTGGGAGAACAATATGTCTTGTAATATTTGCTTGAGATTTTGCGGTTTTCTTCCTATTTGCTTTACGTTCTACGTCGGCAGAGCCCGGCCCCGCGCATACCTCAGCCGCCGTTGGGTCGTCCGGAGACCAGGACGAGTCCAAGGGGTGAGGGGCTACGTGACCAGTTAGGCTCCTGAGTCGCGATGCTCGGGAGTCCCCCTTGACGCGCAAACAACTTATAGGAAAGAGACGCGGGGATAGGTCTAGTGTTCTACGTCGGCAGGGCCCGACCCCGCGCATACCTCGACCGCCGTTGGGCCGACCGGAAACCAGGACGGAACCAAGGAGTGAGGGTCTACGTGAGCAGTTAGGCTCCTGAGTCGCCCTGCTCAGGAGTCCCCCTTGACGTGCAAACAACCTTCATACCTTTGCCCTCACCGAGGCTCGGCTCGGGAGGGGCGCGCGACGACCAGGTCCGGGGGACCTGGTTGGGCAGCGTACGCTTGGGCATGACCCTCGCGCAACCCCCGTGCCCAGCCCCCTCGCGCAACTCTCCCGAGGGGAGGTGTTGCGATGAGGCCGGACACTGAGCTCAGGGGCTCCCTGAGGTTGATGCGGCCGCGGGGCCGCCCTCAGTTGTTTATCACCAGCGCGGAGCATAGCGCTTCCGCACTTGCACGGTCATAGCCGCTCCTCGGCAGTGTTGACGACCAGCGCGGAGCATGGTGCTTCCACTGGTACGTGGGAGGGGACTCCCTACTGCGGAGAGCCCCCGAGGCGTGTATAGCCCTGCCCTGACACGTGGCTTGCACGGCAGGGCTAGACGAGGTGTGTCCGGGCACTCGTGAGCCAGCGTGGGACTCACGAGGCCCTACCTCAAGGCGGGTTGCGCCTGGTCTTGATTCTTGTTCGCTGTGTTGGTCCTGCAAGGTGGTCAGACAACCTGCGCCGAACGAATCTCCTGAGGTTATCGCGTGAGAAAGCCAAGCACCAACGGCCCCAGGAGGTGACGTGAACGGGGCCGGGCCGCCACACAGAGCTCAACCGTTGGATTTATCGACGCTGCAGGGACGGGCCCGAGCACAGACACCGTGCCTAACCCTCTCACGCGAAGGATCCTGAAGAAAGACGGCCAGTGCGCGGCTCACGCGGTGGGTGATAGTCATAGATAGATTAAGCATGGAAAGCAAACTAGCTTAGGTAAATGCATGAATGACACATGCCACTGGGTCAGGCTCGAGTGGCTTGGGGTTGGCGTAGCCTGATGGGCGCCCCCAGCAAGGTAAGCTAAAGACATAAAAAGCGATACATGCCAGAGGGACGGACCCGCGCAGCCTGGGAATGATGCAGCCCTGGGGGCGCTCCCAGCTAAATAAACTTGGAAAATTTCACCTGGTTCCGTTGTAGAAGGGATGCTGGAGCAGCTGAAGATGCGTGGCGAAGGAGTTGCTTCTCACGAGCCACCGATGCCCTGAGCCTCAGGGGGCTCCGGGGGCCCGGTGGTTCCTTGAGGGTCGTCTCCATTTCTGCCAAGACGGCATGGTGCCTGGTCTCCTGAGAAGCCAAGATCCTCTGCAGGTTGCGCTGGAAGGCAGATACCACACTCGGCAGGCCAAATGGCATGCGAACGTAGCTGTGAGGCGGGCCCTCACAGCGTCCCACACACGAAGGCCAGAAGAGCTCGTGAGACGCGACCCTGTTGAGCCCTGGGATGTTGATGCAGACGTGCAGCCCGGCATCCTCGCCTGGATGGGGAGCTGCGCCCGGTGAGCGGCGATCGCCGCGCATGGCTCTCGCGTCTTGCAGTTCCTGAGTGGTCTTGGCGATGAACTCCTGAGCGCTGGGCGCCCCTCGCCCTGTGTCCTCCTAAGGGAGACGTGCCGCGAAGCACGCCTCCAAGTGGTGCCCGAGCGCCTCCCTCGTGACATTGGCAAGGTCTGAGGCCCTCCAGAAGAGAGCCCCCAAGCCCTGCCCGAGGAGGGCACCGGGCGCGCCTTCCTATGCGAGGGAGGGAGGCGCCCCAGGTGCAGGCACTGATCCTGACGAGGTACCACTCACGACGCCGCCCTCATGAGGTCCGGCACGGAGTAGCTGCTTCTTCTTCTTGGGGACAACCTCAAGAGGGTACCAAGCTGCACTGATGTTTGGGTCTTCGATTGACGCTGCTTGGAAGGTGCGCTCGAGGGAGCACACCGCATCTCTTTCTTCGCAGGGGACTGTGATGATCCCGCCGCTCCCTGGCATCTTGAGGATGTTGTAGCCGTGGTGCGTCACTGCCATGAACTTGGCCAGGGCTAGATACCCATGGATGGCATTGTATGGCAGACGGATGTGGGCGACGTCAAAGTCGATGAGCTCGGTGTGGTAGTTGTTGCGTTCTCCGAAGGTGACACGGAGGCGGACCAGCCCTATCGGTGTGGTGGAACCGTCTGTCACTCCTGAGAAGGGCTTAGTGGGCTGAAGCTGGTCGTAGGGCACTTGGAGACTGTCGAACATGTCGATGGACAAGACATTTAGCCCTGCTCCGCCGTCGATGAGGGTCTTGGTGACTTGCACTTGAGCTGATCTGCCGAACTGAAAGTGATGGTGCACTTGGACCACCTGAGCGGGCATGTGGCCTCGAGCTTGGGGAGGACCGCATTCACCTCGCGAGCAAACTGCTTGAAGATACGCTGTGAGGCTGGGGCTTGAGCTCCGCCCAAGATGCAGGCGATAGCACGCGGCTCCTGGAAGCCCCCAGCCCCCTCGTCTTGATGGTGGTCGTCGTTCCTTCTTGGTGGTCGCGGCAGCGGAGGAAGACCGGGGTTGCCCTGAGGGCGATCCTCGCAAGGCTGATCCCTCCAGGCGCCCTCACGAGGCTAATCTTGACAGCGGTCCTCACGGGGTCGGTCGCGCCATTCCTGGCGTGGACCACGGTCGTCCCAGCGTCCTCCGCCACGTCCTCCTCCTCGGCCGTAGCCTCGATCGTTGCGCTCGGGGCGTTGACCGAAGCGTCCGTCGCGAATGGCCCTGAGCTCTTGACAATCATTGCTGTTGTGGTTGTGCACGTTTTGGAAGCAGCGGAACGGTTGGCTGCTCTTGGATGACTCAGACTGGTCCCTGCCGTGCTTCGTGTCCGTCTCCGCCGCGAGCACGGCGACTCCCTTGCGCTTCACGTCCTTGCCCTTGGCTTTCTTCTCCTCTGGGCCGGCAGCTGGGAGCTCGAGGAGGGAAAGGCGCCCTTTCTCAGCCCTTGCGCACTTGGTCGCCAGGTTGAACAGCTCCAGGGATGTGCACAGCTCCTCGTGGATGGCGAGCTCCTCCTTCATCTTGACGTCGCGGACGCCATCAGAGAACGCCGAGATGATGGCCTCGTCCGTCACCTTGGGGATCTTGAGGCGGATGTTGTTGAAGCGCTGGATGTACTTCTGGAGGGTCTCTCTCGGCTGCTGCTTGACGCGGCGCAGGTCACCCGCGGCCGGGGGGCGGTCGCGAGTGCCCTGTAAGTTGGCGACGAAGCGGTCGCGCATCTCTTCCCAGGAGGAGATCGAGCCCGGAGGCAGGTTCAGGAGCCACGAAGAAGCGCCGTCCTTGAGCGCCATGGGGAATCAGTTCGCCATGACTTTCTTGTCGCCGTTGGCCGCCTCGATGCTCAGCCCGTAGAGCTGCAAGAACTCTGCGGGGTCGGGGGTGCCGTCGTAGCGAGGAGGCAGATCCGGCTTGTACTTGCCCGGCCAGGCGATGCTATGCAGCTCGGGGGTGAAGGCGCGGCAGCCGGCTGTGGTCACCGGGGCCCGCCGTGGAGGTGGAGCTTGATCTTGGCGCCCGCGCGCCGCCCCGGCAAGCGGCGCAAGGCCCTGCCGCGGCAAGCGATCCTAACGTGGCGGTGCGGGGAGTGGTGGACCGTTCTCTAGTGGTCGAGGAACTTCTTGATAGCTTCTTTCTTCACGCGCGGGTGCTTGGCGCGGCGGGTCGCGTCGCGGAGCCGCGCGCCTTGGCGCCAGGGCGCCGTCTTGGTGCAGAGGTGGTGGAGGTGCTCCGTGAGCTACATTGCCCGTAGCTGGTGGTGGACGAGGCAGAGAGAGGGACGGTGCATGGGAGCCCCCTGCGGTGCTGACGAGCTCAGCGATGCGGTCATTCCAGTCCTCATAGAGGTCATCGAGTGGGCGGTAATGCAGGAGCTCGTGCACCATGAGTAGCGCGGCCCACGCGTCTATGGGAGAATGACGAGCGTTTGACGAGGAACCAACGAGGGTCAGCGATGGAGTGGCGGTGCGGCCGCCCCGCCGCACTGAGGGGTGCAACGAGGATGCTTGCTGCTCGTTCCCCGTCGGGACAGTGGCGGCGGGTGACGGAGAACGGCGGGGAGGCCCGCCGGCAGGAGCCATCTGAGCGACACGAGCGGCGAGTGCGGACCGGCGCTCTGCGCCGGCGCGATGAGCGTCCGACATGGTTGCGACGAAGTGATGGGACGCGGACCAGCGAAGGAAAAACTCCAGCGCATCCCTACCTGGCGCGCCAAATGTCGGATTTCGGGTTCCGGCAAAACCCTTAAGGTTCGAACACTGGGGTGCGTGCGAATATCTCCCCCTCACCGATCACGCCCTCACACACTTCACGATCTCTAAGCCAGGCACGACGAACTCACAACACACGAGACACAAGATTTATACTAGTACGGGCCACCGTTGTGGTGTAATACCCTACTCCAGTGTGGTGGTGGTGGATTGCCTCTTGGGCTGAGGATGAACAGTACAAGGGGAAGAACAGGCTCCTGAGGAGAGGTGTTCTTGTTCTTGGTGAACTTGTGGGTGTGAGGATGGAAAGTTAAACCTCCCCTCCTAATGTGGTGGCTAGTCCTATTTATAGAGGCCCTGGTCCTCTTCCCAAATAGTGAGCGGGAAGGGATGCCACAACGGCCAATTTGAAAGGGGACAGCTAGTACAGCTTATCCTGACAAAAGTAGTCTTCGCCTGCCAAAGGCTCTGGTGGTGACGCCGTCTTGGGCTCCACGGTGACCTCCGTCTTGCCGTCCTGCTGGTCTTGGTCTCGTTGCACCGATATGGAAACCTTTGCCCGATGCCTCGGAACTCCTCGCCTGCGCTTGCCTCCTTAGCACCAAAGTGGAAGCAAGGACACTGTGCGCGTTGGCGCGCGCCTGGCCTTGGTCGTCATGGCTCACGTCATGAGATCCTCGCGAGGTTTGCCTTGCCTTGATCTCTCCGCCCCTCGCGAGCCAGCCTGGTGAGGCCGCTCCCGAGTAGGTCTTTCGTCGTCCGGCTCGTGAGGCTTGGCCCCTCGCGAGGGTCTTGAGTGCTAGCTGGTGAAGATTGGCCGTACGGGCCCACTCGCAGAGCCACGCTGTGGGCCACAGGTAGGCAAGTCTGGGGACCTTCGTTCCCAGAACGCCGACATTACCGAACACCCCACCACCTTGCAAACCTCGACTGGAGGTTTCAAATATTTCTGACTTATCTTATCCCAAGGCGGGTCTTTTTCGACAACCTCTTAACCCGTCCAATTCAATCTATCAGGGAACATCTCATTCCTCCTCCGGCGACTCAACAGGGACTCAAATTCCAGCCTTCAAGACTGTGCCTGGGTAAGGGTGTATTCCATCATTCAGAACTTCATGCCTGATTGATATGCTGACATCTTTGTGTTTATTATTTTCAGTGGCATGGCCAAGCCTAGCAAGAAGGCGAAACTGAACAAGCCGGCTGAAGATTCCAGCCCTTCTGAGCCAAAAAAAGAACCGCCAGAGACTTCTCATCCAAATGATGAAGCTACCATTCATGACCCGCCACCAGAAGAGCACGACGTCACCATGGATCATATAGATGTTGAGCCGGTCATCACTAAGCCGCCAAGCCCCATCAAGCCCATTGAAGAGAAAACTAACGATGTCGTCATCATCGGGCTTGGTTATACAGCGCCGGGTAATCCTACTGCCTTATCCAAGCACAACTCCAAGGAAGCATTTTCTGCTGCTGATAAAGGAAAGTGGAAGGTAGACTTGGAAAGTTACGCCCAGGTCGGCACCCAAGAAATCCACTCCGGTTATTTGAACCGTCTGTATACCAGCCGTGATTTTGAAGCCGGCTTGGTCAACTTGCTAAAGGAGCGCTATGAGGTAATCCAATCAAATCCTCCTCATAAATATATCTCTATCAGCCGCCAAGTCTATGGAATATGATAGAATTGAATATACTGTAGACTTTCAAATAGTCACAAATAGATGGACATTATCACTAGTAGCCCCCAAGGGCCGCCTTAAACTATCAAGTTTAGCCAAGACTTCAATTAGCAGTAATCAACTTTGCATCTATAGCCCCCAAGGGCCGGTTTAATCCGTATGAACAAACCGAGATTTATCACCATGGCTGAAACCAATATCCCAATATGTAGCCTTTATAAACCAGATCATATTATTTTACCCGGGTCAGCAGATAATTTTGTCTTGAAAAGAGCAATAGGCATTAGCCCCCAAGTGCCAAGGAAAATACTTGTATTGTGCTTGGGACTTCAAAAAGAATCATGATCATAATACCTTCCATGTTCGTTCATGTCGCATGTTGAACTAACCGAGAAGGATTCGCAAATCAATGATCTGAGGGCCAATATAAAACTCAGCAATCTGAGACGTCCAAGGCGAAGTTAGAATAGAACACTGCATTGGAAAACATTGAGCAGTTGAAACAAAGCTTCAGCGCTGATAAAACCGGCTGGGAGACCGAGAAGGCGGCTCTATTAAAGAGAGCAGAAGATGCCGAGGCAGCTCTTAAACCGGTGACTGATGAGTTGTCCGGTTTAAAGCATCAGATCAATAGCATGACATCAGCCATCTTCGGTAAGTAGTAAACATGACTCCTTTACCCCAGCAAGCATATCATAATCATCTGCCGGTTTATCAATAACTTTACTGATACAGGCTCCCGGAGCGTCAAGTTGAACTACAAAAAAAGACACATCCGTGACATTTTGGGCCGAACGAAAAAAATTCTGTCATGCTTATGACACTTCTATGACGATAATTGTGACAAAACCCGGTATCATCATAGATGTGGTGGGCTCCTACTTCTATGACAAAAAATCATGACAGAAAATGGGCTTTTCGTCCTGGGCGGGCCAGAGACACAGCTGCATGACATTCTTTGGGCCGTCCATGATGGAGAAAACCATGGTAGAAGCGAGGGCGAGGAAAATATCGGGGGAGTTTCCGATTACGGTGGGTGGTTGGGGGGCTGAGCGATGCACGTTTCTCTTGTCCGTATGCGCGTGTGTGCGAGGCGTTGAGCTCTAACTGAACCTGAGTGATTGCACTACAGGCTACGCGTTACTTAACCCGAGCGATCGATCTATCCCTTGCTGTTAACTGAACCCGAGTGATTCCTTCGCTACTGCTGCTAACTGAAGTCGATCGATGCTGCCTCTAGATGAACAGTGAGCGTTGTTGGGGGGTTTGGATGAACAGTTCCCGGTGGGGGGTTGGATGAATAGGACCCCGTGGTAGTAGAGGCCATTGCCGTTGGATGAACAGGACCCCGATCGATCGACCCGGTGGATGAACAGGAACCCGTGGACGGCTGGATGAACAGGGCCCCGTGGAGGGCGTGTTGAACAGTAGCCAGTGGAGGGCTGGTTGAACAGTAGCCGATAGAGGGCTGGATGAACAGTAGCCCGTGTAGGGGTGGTTGAACAGGACCCCGTGGAGAGGGCTGGTTGAACAGTAGCTGGTGGAGGAGCACGCTGTGGACGCCGGATGAACAGGAGCCCGTGGATGAACAGTCACAGGTGGAGGCTGGAGGAGGTCGACGGTGGATGAACAGGAGCCCGTGGAGGCAGTCGACGGTGGATGAACAGTAGCCCGTGGAGGCAGTCAACGGTGGAGATGAACAGTATCCCGTGGAGTCCCGTTTTGCGGTACGCCACACCCCTCCCGATGAACAGGACCCCCGTTTCGACCGTAGCGCTCCAACACAAGTCTGTTTCCTCTGTTTTTCGGTACGCCACACCCCTCCCGAACAACATGACCCTTTTCGACTGTAGGAGGTTCGTTTCCTCCGTTTTGCGGTATGCCAGACCCCTCCCGCTGAATTTGACCGTGGCCGGTCAAACACAAGGTCGTTTCCTCCGTTCTGCGGTATGCCATGCCTCGTTTCCATCGGCTGTTCCATCCAAGCCGGTTGGCTCCCGATGATCAGCACACGTTCCGTTGCCTCCTGATGAACACGACGCATTCTGTTGCCTCCCCATGAACACGA
Source organism: Triticum aestivum (assembly GCF_018294505.1). Lineage (NCBI taxonomy): Eukaryota > Viridiplantae > Streptophyta > Magnoliopsida > Poales > Poaceae > Triticum > Triticum aestivum. The sequence continues at coordinate 208,819,474 of NC_057802.1, read as the reverse complement.
CGACGATGCAGTTTCTCCGTTCCGACCCAGCCATGTACACGATCCCTGGCCGTACGTATGCGCGAGTAGGCATTCGAGACCCCGCCCGTATGTACGTATGTGGCCGTATTAAATTAATGCACCCTGGCCGCTGTACGTATGTGTACATGCTACGTGTGCGCCTCTACTACGACACGTGCACGCCTCTACTGCCACACGTGCCCTTCCTTACACGGGCACGGTTCATCGCTGCAGCCTGCAGACAGACCGATCGACCAGTATGTACGTACACGTTCGCGACCAGAATGACAACGCTACGTATGCTTCGACCGGGTGGGTCCCAACTGTCAGGCACTTCCTTGCGTGCGAAGATGTAGCTGGTGGGTCCCAGCAGTCAGGGGGCGAATCATTTTTTTGTCCATAATAGGGACGCACTTCCTTGCATGCGAAGATGTAGCTGGTGGGTCCCAGCAGTCAGGGGGGAAACGTTTTTTCATGAAATACGGTGGCTCGTCCGGTGGGTCCCTCCTGTCAGGTGGAGGAATCATTATTTTCCGTGTAATAAGGAGGCACTTCCTTGCTGCGGCCGTGGACCCAGCTGTCAGCCTCTCCACGTACAGTACTCTTCCGATGGAAGTCGTTCCTTGACCATGTTGACCATGCCGCACCGAGAGCACCAGTTCGGTGGATGACGGCGAGGCCTAGGAAGGGGACGACGCGGAGCCGGGGAAGACGTGGCAGTGGATGCCCACGCGGAGAGGAGTATGAGGGTTCACTGGTTCGGCTGCGGTGTGAGGCTACCGTCGCCGCAGAATAACAGGGGGTGCGGTTGAGTAGAGGGATGGCCTGGCCAGCTGTGGGAGTAGTAGGGGGCGGTGAGGCCTCAGCGGCATCACAGCCGGCCACGGGAGGCAGGAGCACGCGGCATGACCGGCACTGGTTTGCGCGGCTGGAGCAAGAAGACCAGAGGTTGAAGAAGCACTACGGCCGTTGGATGGACATTGTACGGTCACAGGAGCTAGAATCGTTCATATTGACTAAGTTGACAAAGCCTTCCATCCGCGTCGACTTAGTAGGCCCACAAGTCAGCCTCCCATATGGTGGGTCCCAGCTAGGAGGGGAAGTATTCCTTTTTTTGTGCGTAATAAGGAAGCACTTCCTTGCGTGCGAAGATATAGCTAGTGGGTCCGAGCTGTCAGCGGCGGGAACATTTTTCACGAAATACAGAGGCCCTTTCGGCTGGTCCCAGATGTCAGGTGGAGGAATCATTATTTTGCGCGTAATAAGGCGGCATTTCCTTGTGTGCGGCCGTGGACCCAGCCGTCAGCCTCTCCATGTACAGTCCACTTCCGATGGATGTCGTTCATTGACCACGTTGACCACGCCGCGCTGAGAGCACCAGGGCGGTGGACGACGGCGAGGCCTACAAAGGGAATGACACAGAGCCGGGGAAGACACGACAGTGGCTGCCCACGCGGTGGGGAGTACGAGCGTTGACTATTTCGGCTGCCGTCGCCGGAATATAACACGAGGTGGGGGTGAGTAGAGGGATAGCCAGGCCAGGGATGCGAGTATGGTGGGGCGGTGAGGCCTGCCCGGTAGCACAGCCGACCACGGGAGGTGGGAGCAGGCGGTTCCACCGGCGCTGGTTTGGGCGGCTGGAGTAGGAAGATCAGAGACTGAAGAAGCACGATTGTCATTAGATTGATATCTGACGGTCTGACGCTGGTAGAGTCAATAGTTCACTAAGTTTCTTTTCTTGAGAAACCTTCTGTACGCATGAACTTAGTAGGCCCACAAATCAGCCTCCAAATCTGCGGCAGACAACATAGAGCCCATTTGCTATTTTTTTAATAATTTGCGGCCCATTTGCTAATTCTTAAGTAATTTATTACAGCCCATTTTCTGCCCAGGACCACAGTCAAAAAGTTCAACATTATTTTGCATATTTTGGTGGAGTTCGAACTGTTGTAATCCCGAAATGATAAACATTTTTTAAGAACTTATTGATTTGCCAAAATATTGTTTTGTTTTTGTAAGAAAACAAGACGTGGGACAATTGAGTTGGTTTAAGGGAAAACCAATGGTAAAAAAATCAGCGCTGGGAGGGAAAAACAACAAAAATAAGGATGTAAATATGAAAAGGAAACTTTATGCATTTTCAATATAATGATCCATGTATATGAACTAGTAAAACTATAGGTAGAGATTAGAAAACGGAAGTAGGACATGGCATTTCAAGAGGAAAATAGAACTTGGCTGTGTGTTTGATTTAGTAAAAAAACTGCCTGCGGATGTTGTAACACAAAATATACATGTATCATTATAATTTGGAGAACTGGGAATTTGAAACAAGTGCTGCATCCCAGTTATTATTGTTTTTTCATCATGATAATAAGTGCATGCACTTGTTTCAAAAAAATTGGAGAACTGGGAATTTGAACGGCAGGTGCTTATGCTACCCATCAAATAATAATCAGGTGCCTGAAAATTTGTTTCGAAACAAATGATTCAGCTTTATATCCACGTTGACCCTCGGCATGATGGTTGGAAGCAACTGCCAAGTTTGTACCAAAAGATCGTTAACAGCAATACCAACTTGTGGACGACAAGGTAGTAGAAGTACCAATACCAAACTAACTTATAATCTTTTTAGTCCTGGCCCTAGTGTTCGTCTGGTAGAAAATCTTGCAGAGGACCAGCTGTCGCTCCTTCTCTTGCTCCAGGTCCCCAAGGTGGTACTGGTGCATCACCTAGTTGGTCCTTTGCTGGTCGAAGTTCTTTTTTTTGCGGAAATGGTCGAAGTTCTTCTTGGTGTGCAGCACCAGAACCTTTTTGCTGCCCATCTGCCAGCCATTGACCATCACCGGCAAGGTATTGCCGGTCTTGTGCCACATCGCGTGCATGCCGCACTCCGACTGTATCTTGTGACACATCCACATGCACCTTTTGAACGCCCTGGAATTGCGCTAGAAGAAATGCTTGCTTAGGCCACTCAGTGTGATACCTACAGTATTGTCGAATACAGGTTTTAGTGTATGTAGTTGGCATTTTCGTAAGATCTTTGGCATGTTGCAGTCACTTGTTTCACTTTTTATTAACAAAATGCAATTGCTTCACTAGGTCTATGTCTAAAAAGAAAAAATTGAGCTATAAACAAAGGAATATTTTTGTGCAAGTAGACAGCCGATCGGTGTCTTACCTGGAAGTTTCTCAGGATGGGTGTAGCATATGCCATGCTCGCTGTCGATGGTTGGTATGAACAAATTGATGAGAGGGTGAGATCTCGCGCTATCAGCACTCACTTTGGCCTCAAGGTGCTCGATCAGCTCCTGATCCGTGGGATCAAAGTTGACGCCAGCCGGCAGCACCGGCCAATCCTTCTAGGAGTTGCATCCGTTAACTCCAGTTATATAGTACTCAATGTATGATCAATTGACTATTTTAAGTGAATGATGAAAGATTTTGACAGATAATACCACATCCGAAGTCCAAAATACCCGAACACGCCGCCAGGATTCTTGTGTCACCTCACGCGCAGCGTGTTGTCACGTCAATTCAATGTGAGGACATGATGAATAATTTGACCGACGTATACTAGTACTGCTACTGTACTACTTACTAGTCGTATTTAGTGTCACATTTTAACCATAGGTTTAACAAACAAAATGTCAATGCATGTCACCCAAAATTATTCCATTGGAAACTATGTTCAAATACGAATAAAATGATATAATTTTTGTGACATGCATTAACATTTAGTTAGTGAAATTTATGGTCAAAATTTGACACAAATTACCAAGGGAACCAGTAAACCAGGAGGGAGGTAGTAGTACGAGTAGCGCAATATACGGTATAGAGGACTAGTAAAACTTTATAAATGGGGTAAGAAGTTACAAGGCTGTGCGACAGACTTTGTAGGCTACATGAGTAATACAAAATATAATTCCCATTGGACAACACTTCCACCAACAAGTACACACTTGAAGCCTAATTGATATATATATATATATATATATATATATATATATATATGGCTTCTGCACAGCATCTCCATCATCATTATCAGTACATCCTACGCATGTGAGTTAGGATGCACTTGGTCCCAGAAAGGTATCTATCCTTCAAACCAGAGGAGTGCTTCAAACTAACAACAGTACATAATATCCAACAAAAGAGGGTCATGCTACAGCAGCAGGATACATGGCTCAGTCTAGATATCAGTACGAATCAAGTTGTGCATATTTGCTGTTGGCATGAACCACATCGCCGCATGTCAGGTTTGAAAAAGCCATCCATCGCATGGAAGCTTGATGCCTTTCACACACTGAAGATTATCTGGCAAGAAGCTGTGTCGACGAATCTCTGGATATGGTGATTCATGAAACCCATGGTATGACGTGTAAACATAGTTCCCCCTGGCGAATGGAAGTTGCGTAGCACGGTAATCATCGCCGGTGATATGATCGATGATTGGTTGGATTGTCACAGCCCTAGATTCATGAATGTAAATAGTTGCAGCAGTGAGCATGCATCATGTTTAAATTCAAAGGAAATTTGAATTGGGGATGACCAAGCCCTGGCACTAAATCAATTCAACTAGGTTCAAGTTTAAATCTTTTCAATAAACCCAGAATGCCCTTTAGAAAAGTTCATGATTTTTGATAAAGGTGAAAACCTCTGCCAAAAATGATGCACATATTTTTAGGCCATTCTGGTTATTTGAATTAACTCATATTGTATTTGAATTGGGGCATTTAAATACTATAAATATTTTAAATGCTCCAACAATTTTCGATTTAGTTGAGGGCCTCGGGAATAATTCATTTAGTGCCCACAACTATTTTTCAGAATTTTTAAAAGCAATTTGGTTTGAAAAACCAAATTAAAACAAAATTGCATAAATAGAAAACAGAACAAAACTAGAAGACAGAGCGGAGAAAGCACTTACCTGGCGCTTACCTGGCCTGGCCCAGCACGGCCCAGCCCACTGGCCTGGTGCCAGTCATCGCCTACCTCTGCCAGTAGGCAGAGGAGGGACACCGCGACACCGCCGAGCTCGCCATGCCTCCTCCTGCTTGCCGCCGACCGCCTGGAGCTGGCTGGAGACGCCATGCACCCTCTTGGAACCCCCTCGCTCACCTCCTCGACCTATCCCCTTCCCTGGCTCTCTCCAAAACACACCCGAGCGCCGCCGTCACCACCGCTCGCCGTAGCCACGGCCACAGGCCCTCCCTCGCCTCGCCGACGTGTCCATGGCCTCCGCCTCGACGCCCTCGTCCTCCCCGTCGACCCACTCGACGCTAGACGCCTCAAAACACCGTCCCCGACCTCTTCTTCATTGTCGGCCGCCGCGGATCCCCATCGTCGACTCGTCGCCGTCCGGCCTTCCCCAAGCCCTCTTCAACGCCTGCTGCAACCGCCGTGAGCCACCTAACCGTTTCCCCCTCTCCGTTCTCGCTCTCGTGCGCCGTAGCCGCCGCACCTTGCTCGCCCGCACGCGTCGCCTCCTGTGACCGCCGCCGACGAGCCACCGGCCACCTAGCGGTCCGGCTGTTGTGCTCAACTTCCTTCCCGCGCCACGTAGAGCACGTAGGTGCCCCGCACGAGCCTCCCCGGCCACCGTAGCATCGACTCCGAGCTCACCCGAGCTCCGACGACCGCCAAGGACGACGCGGGCGACAACCCCGGCCACCCCGCGCCCAACCGCCACCACCACTCCATGCGCGAGTCCGTCCGCATCACATAGATGCCCTCCGTTGGCCATTTGGTCGCCGGACGAGGAATCCCGCACCTCGCCGCCGCGTCTGGCCCCGCCGGCGTCGAGTCGCTGGTGGATTAGCCCCGGTTGACCAGGGATTTGACCCCCCCTAGGGTCACTGACGTGTGGGCCATGCCCCTGTTTAGTTTAGGTGTTAGCTTAGTTAGCGCAAATTAACTTAGTTAATTGGTTGACTCACTAACATGTGGGCCCAGGCCCTAATTAACCTAGATTAGTGCTAACGTAACAATAACTAACTCTGTTAGTTAGTTGTTACACTGACATGTGGGTCCTATCCGTCAGGTTTGACCTGGGCTGGCGCCTTTGACCTGCTGACGTCACCACGATGTCATGCTGACGCAGTTAACCTTTTTCTGGATTTATTCTTATATAGGAAATTCCAGCAAATCCTATAAACTTCTAAAATTCATAGAAATTAATCTGTAACTCCAAATGAAAAGATTTATATATGAAAATTGATCAGAAAAATCCAATCTTTCCATATGTACGGTTTCATGCATGTTAGAGCAACCTAACCTTGCTGTTTAGATGAAATAAGATAATGCACTTATATGACTTTATAAAATGGGTTTGCATTTGAATCTTTGGTTCAAATGGACTCATCTCAATCTGTTCTAGCTTGCATTAGCCCAAAACACATTCATATTGCCATGTCATGATCATGCATCATATTGTGCATTGCATTGATTGTATTTCTTCTCAGTTGCCGGTATTTGTCCCCTCTCGGTAGACGATGTTCCGACGTTGTGATCGTTGACACTAATGAAGACTCAATGCTATCTTCAGAAGTGCCAGGCAAGCAAAACCCCCTTGTTCATTCCGATATAATCCCACTCTCTCGCTCCTGCTCTCTTTTACTGCATTAGGACAACAACAATTCAAGTGTTACATGTTGCGGTAGTTGAACCCCTTTCCTCTGCATGACCTGTCATTGCCACAGTAAATAGATGAAACCCACTAGCATGAGTAGGAGTAGTTTGAGCCCTGAATTGTGTACTCATTCATGATTGTTTGTCATGCCTGCTATTGCTTAGAGTTGAGTCAGGTCTGATTCATCGGGAATGAATTGGAATGTGGTGAACAAGTCCTACTGTTGAGAGCTAAGTGTGTGAACACGATTTGGTAAATGTAGCGGTGAGAGGCCATGTAGGAGTACATGGTGGGTTGTCTCATTGCAGCCGTCCTCAGGAACTGAGTTCTGTGTTTGTGATCCATGAACAGTTACTACGACACATTGGGTTCCGGTAACTCGACCCCTCTCGACTTACTAATCAACATGATCTCTGTCCAGGAGTTGCAACTAGTTTCTGGTGTTTGTAGGTAGTGTTAGTAGTCTACCAAGTGACACTCGGTACAGGTGGGCTTGGGACAGACTAGGCACCGTGGCCGGGTATGCCAAGCATCGCCCGTTTGGTGGGCTTGGAACCCTGTAAACATCGCTTGGGGCCGTGAGCGACACCCTGGCCGGATCTCCTTGCGGATGGAACCCTAATAGGCGATAAACCTGGACGAGAGACTTGTGTGGTTAGTCAGGTCGTGGCCGACTCCCTCGCAAAGCTTCCGCTTGAAGGTTGCCGAGATACACGACGTGTACATGGTGCTAAGTGGCGAGAGCGTGTGTGAAGAAGTACACCCCTGCAGGGTTAGCATCATCTATTCGAGTAGCCGTGTCCGCGGTAAAGGACTTCTGGGTTGCCTGTGCAGTTCATAGACAAGTGAAAGTGGATACTCTAAAATGCGCAAGATAAGCGTGAGTGCTATGGATGGCTTCTCGTAGGGAGACAGGAGCGGATCCGTAGTGGTGTATTGATATGGTGAATATGTGGACTCGTGTGCGCCACCTCAAAAGAGTTACTTGCAGTCATAGTTTAGGATAGCCACTGAGTCAAAGCTGGCTTGCTGCAGTCAAACTCCACCACCCCCTTTGTTCATACTGATGCATATGTAGCTAGTTCTGATGTAAGTCTTGCTGGGTACATTTGTACTCACGTTTACCCATTTTATGTCTTGCAGAAAGACGTCAGTCTCGCTAGTAGTTCGACATTTAGCTTGATACCTCAGCTACGATCTTGTGCCCTCGGCAGCATCTGGTAGATAGTCAGGCTTCTCAGCCTTTTTCATTTGTAGATGTCTATACCCAGACATGTTAAGCTTCCGCATGTGCTTTGATTTGTATGCTCTGAATGTTGGGTCATGAGACCCATGTTTGTAATATCTCGCTCCTCGGAGCCTAATGAATAAATAATTGAGTCGTAGAGTTATGTTGTGATGCCATGTTGTATTTACACATATCGAGCATATTGTGTGTATGATTGAAATGCTTGGTATGTGTGGCATCCGACAACCTAGTTGTTTATCCTTGGTAGCCTCTCTTATGGAGAAATGTAGTCTTGTGCTTCCATGAGCCATAGTAGTTCTCTACAGCCCGGTTCACTGGAGTCCTGCTAGCCCAGCACTACTGCTCCGGAACACTTGACTGGCCGGCATGTGATTCACTTCGTTCCTGTGTCTGTCCCTTCGGGGAAATGTCACGCGGTGACATCCGGAGTCCTGCCTAGCCAGCTACAGCCCGGTTCACCGGAGTCCTGTTAGCCTAGTGCTACAGCCCGGATTCGCACGCTGCTGACCGACATGCTCGATGTTGATTCATGTATGCCTGTCCCCGTAAGTTAGTGACACTTTGGGTTCACGACTAGTCATGTCAGCCCAGGTTCTCTGTCATATGGATGCTAGCGACACTATCATATACGTGAGGCAAAAGACGCAAACGGTCCTGGGCCATGGTAAGGGGACACCCGTGGGAATACCGTGCGTGAGGCCGCAAAGTGATATGAGGTGTTACCGGCTAGATCGATGTGACTTGGAATCGGGGTCCTGACAGCTTTGGTATCAGAGCCTGACTGCCTGTAGGATTACCAAGCCAAACTGGTTGAAGTCGAGTCTAGAAATGCTTTAGTTGTAAGGGAATTGATTGTGGAAGGGAACGTAAGGCTCTATTACTCCTTATACCTTATGCCCTTCTGATCTGAGTCCGCCTCTTGTTTTCTACGGGGATTAAGAACTAGGCTTCTCTTCTTTCTATCAGGATGATGTGGTACTGACTTATAGGATTGATGGTTTCAAGCCTCAGTTCAGTTCCTACTACTTCCGTGTGTTGACAGTTGATCTCGGAACCTTGATATTGTGATGTTGAGTGGATATGCCACCATTTTGCATGATGTCTCAAATTCTCTTTTGAGCATTTACAGCCGTTATGCTGTCCGAGTCATCCCAGGTTTCTAAACAGTCTGAAGCATTTGCAAATTCCTTCTTTCCATTTCCGATGTTCCTTTGGGCCAGATTAACCACACTAATCAATGAGTTGAGGTACTCTATTGCCTCGACATATATGTTGGAGCTATTATTATGACCCTAGGTGTTCTAGGGAGTCACCTAGTAATCTAGCGATGTTTTGTGTTCCCAGTGTGATGATTTTGGCCATCATTCTCGAAAGCATCCCGTGATGCTACTTAGTAATAGGTATTCTACTCCTGGGTTCTTAAGCCCAAGATTCTCTCTACTTACTTCATGTTGATAGTGTTTGCTAGTTCCTTAGGATATTAGTAACCTTTGCGATAGTCCTCAAGGTCCGTGGTAAATCCTTCTTCCAATACCATGAACCATTATGGTAGAAGTTCTTTGAACCAAAGATCACAACCAGGGTGCTCTTGAGGAGTACTCCATTCAAAATTTGTGACTCTACCAGTTCTACCTTTCTGAATGGGTTATCCGGAAGAAATATGTTGAACTCGTTCGACATGCTAATCTGTGCATCCACAACTCAGAAAATCGTATGTTCCTTTGAGTTGTCCCTCTTTAGTTGTATTCCGACCTTCGTCTATCAATAGATAGTCAAGGGTATATGTGCATTCTTGTTCATCGATGCCTATTATTTTTTGTGGTCCGTCAAGCCATTCTATTCCAGAATTACTAGGAGAAACAAACTCCAGCACCTCATCCATTTCTTGGACTAGTCAAAGTAGTTGTATTCCGCAGATCAAAATGCCAATCCAGCTTTGTTCAGTTCTGCCTCGGAGTATTACCCCCTTTATGTCAGGATTGTCATGGAAATTGCACCACCTCCTATGAACTCTTGATATAGTGATACCTCTCGCCATCATTGTTCATTCCTCGGTCCCGTGTTGTTGCAACCGGAATACCGATAAGTGAACCATAATGTGTGAAATCAATACTCATAGCAACTAGTTGCTTGGTAGTAAATGGACAATATTCCCATTCTTAGCGTGTTGGTTATTGAATCATCATTCTAAGATAGATTGTGCTACCTAGTCCATTTCTCCTGGTGCACTCTTCGATCAACGAGTTAGGATTGTGTCAGTCCCTCGCTCTCTTGATCATATCATCTTGCCCTCGAAAGCAAGATTGTTCTCGATCTTAATAACATATCGATGGTTCGTGATATTCCGAATATCTTCTCGGGAGTATTACCAGGTTGTCACCTGACCGATATGATGAGTTCGCGATCAAGTTGGATTTCCAATAAACCACTCTTTCTCCAAGAATCCGTGATGGATACCCCTGAGCTAGTTGGTTAAGACAAACAACAACTTGGAGAGTTGGAAGTCAAAAGCTTGTCTGACTTAGTTCGTGTTAAGGGATATCTTTTTGTGTGTGTGTGTTGAAGAAAGATGATATCTTCATCGATTGGTCCTCGTGATCAGTTATTGGATCTATTGTCTTGTCCAAACTTTGATTTGAGTGTGGGCTAACCTCAAATCAAATCAGAACCAACGATGTTTGTAATGTTGTCTTACTCGTGGTTGATTCCTCGGGCATACATCATTACATCCTTTGGTCTGACCAATGCTATCATCTTGCTCACATAATTGTGGAATTCCACTTATGTGGAAGACTGGATGAATTGTTGTTGAGCCCATCAGCGGCATCTTGTCTCCTCCATGATTCATGTTGAACATTGAGCTAGTGTTGTGAACTTTGTAAGCATTGCCTTTGTGTTCCGCTCATGAGGTATATGTTTTGGTGAAAGAAGTGACTTCCTCTAATTCATGTGCATTTGATGCAAGTTTCCGCCGCGAATTTAGGAAAGTCAATGTTGCTTCACTTGGAATCATCCCAAGTCAGTCATGCATTCGTGCGAAGTATTCTATGGTTTGGTAGATTAATTACCTCCAGTCCATATGTGTTCCTAGCACACCAAGCCACTGATTGATTTGTTCAAAGAAAAGGAGTTAAGTGCTAATCCATGGTAATGCACAAGACTTCGATATCCTCGATGATGGTTCCCAACCTGAACTTGGTAGTATTTTATTATAAGACTACTACGTGGTCATGCTTGTCTTGGACAGCATGCTCACATGTGTGTAGTAGAACCAGCTCATGTTTTGGAACTTGCTATCGTAGTTCATTTCCTGAGACTCTCGCAACGTCATCTCGTTGGGTTGTGTTGCACATTTTCTTTTCTAGACATGCTGTCTGAAATACCCTGTCACCAACCAGATCTGAATCTCAGGCGGATATGATGGTTGGAACTTTTCCAAGGTCTACGATGTAGGTCCCAACAAGGTTGATGTTCTGGCCGACACACCTAGTTGGAAGATCAACTATTGTAGTATCTTGATTGAGCAATTTGACCATCTTCTCCATAAGGATTTCGTATGATCTATGCCAGAAGTTGTTCCTTATGAATTTTGTGCTCCCGAAGTCTGACCTTTACTTGATGGCCATGTTGATGCTTTTAAGCATAACCGTGGTAGTTAGAACATCAAGGAGAACATTAGAAGCGGGGTGCTAAATGTCTCTCGGTCGATCATCCAGATTTCATTCCCTTGGCCTCGCTAAGGTGAAATATGAGAAAGTGTTGTCTTCCTTTACATCTGCATTGTCCATCACTATTCATCATGGTAGTATGATGTGTTGCCAGGATCCCCGACACGGATGTTGGTAAGATCTTGATGAGTATGGAAATGCTCAAGTTCTTGAGAGCACGCGCAAGCAAAATCATCCCTTGCGTTGTCTTCAACAAGGTAGTCCACTTCATCCATTCTAGCCCGAGTGTGTCGTTCTCCCGAACTCCGTCAAACGATCGTTCGTAAATTGCCTCAGGCTGGTATGAAGAGTTCCAATGATCTATGTATCAAAAGTAATTCTTTTTGCCACCTGAGGGAATAATTCTACGAGTCACCTACCCTAAGGTGCCCTGTTATGGGATCATGGCAAATTTTTCCTCGCTACTTGAAACCCTCGTCAAATTGTTTCTTCCGTCCCTCCAGATGCATGTTTTGCCTCTCAGCTCCAGAGATGTTTCTATGTCCCATCCCGTGAGTTGATCTTGTGATCATTAAGATGATCCTAAGTTGCTCGAACCCCAGGAAGATTGATTCTTCTAAAAATCTCCCTTTCTACTTGTTGTTATGTTGGATGTAGTTCTCAAGGCAAGCCGTCGAGATCAAGGTGATGCAATGAATCAACATCCTCGAGAAAGACATCTGGATCGTGAAGTTTGTGTTACCTTTGTGTCCCCCCTGTCTTCTTACCCCACGTCTTGAATCTCGGGACGAGATTCTTGTTTAGTGGGGGTGAGTTGTCACAGCCCTAGATTCATGAATGTAAATAGTTGCACCAGTGAGCATGCATCATGTTTAAATTCAAAGGAAATTTGAATTGGGGATGACCAAGCCCCGGCACTAAATCAATTCAACTAGGTTCAAGTTTAAATCTTTTCAATAAACCCAGAATGCCCTTTAGAAAAGTTCATGATTTTTGATAAAGGTGAAAACCTCTGCCAAAAATGATGCACATATTTTTAGGCCATTCTGGTTATTTGAATTAACTCATATTGTATTTGAATTGGGGCATTTAAATACTATAAATATTTTAAATGCTCCAACGATTTTGGATTTAGTCGAGGGCCTCTGGAATAATGCATTTAGTGCCCACAACTATTTTTCAGAATTTTTAAAAGCAAATTGGTTTGAAAAACCAAATTAAAACAAAATTGCATAAATAGAAAACAGAACAAAACTAGAAGACAGAGCGGAGAAAGCACTTACCTGGCGCTTACCTGGCCTGGCCCAGCACGGCTCAGCCCACTGACCTGGTGCTAGTCATCGCCTATCTCTGCCAGTAGGCAGAGGAGGGACACCGCGACACCGCCGAGCTCGCCATGCCTCCTCCTGCTTGTCGCCGACCGCCTGGAGCTGGCTGGAGACGCCACGCACCCTCCTGGAACCCCCTCGCTCACCTCCTCGACCTATCCCCTTCCCTGGCTCTCTCCAAAACACACCCGAGTGCCGCCGTCACCACCGCTCGCCGTAGCCACGGCCACAGGCCCTCCCTCGCCTCGCCGACGTGTCCATGGCCTCCGCCTCGACGCCCTCGTCCTCCCCGTCGACCTACTCGACGCCAGATGCCTCAAAACGCCGTCCCCGACCTCTTCTTCATCGTCGGCCGCCGCAGATCCCGATCGTCGACTCGTCGCCGCCCGGCTTCCCTGAGCCCGCTTCGACGCCTGCTCCAACCGCCGTGAGCCACTGAACCGTTTCCCCCTCTCCGTTCTCGCTCTCGTGCACCGTAGCCGCCGCACCTTGCTCGCCCGCACACGCCGCCACCTGTGACCGCCGCCGACGAGCCTCCGGCCACCTAGTGGTTCGGCCGTTGTGCTCAACTTCCTTCTCGCGCCACGTAGAGCACGTAGGTGCCCCGCACGAGCCTCCCCGGCCACCGTAGCGTCGACCCCGAGCTCACCCGAGCTCCGGCGACCGCCAAGGACGACGCAGGCGACAACCCCGGCCATCCCGGGCCCAACCGCGAGTCCGTCCGCATCACGTAGATGCCCTCCGCCGGCCATTTGGTCGCCAGAGGAGGAATCCCGCACCTCGCCGCCGCGTCCGGCCTCGTCGGCGTTGAGTCGCCGGGGGATTAGCCCCGGTTGACCAGGGATTTGACCCCCCAGGGACACTGACGTGTGGGCCATGTCCCTGTTTAGTTTAGGTGTTAGCTTAGTTAGCGCAAATTAACTTAGTTAATTGGTTGACTCACTGACATGTGGGCCCAGGCCCTAATTAACCTAGATTAGTGCTAACGTAACACTAACTAACTCTGTTAGTTAGTTGTTACACTGACATGTGGGTCCCAGCCGTCAGGTTTGACCTGGGCTGGCGCCTTTGACCTGCTGACGTCACCACGACATTATGCTGACGCAGTTAACCTTTTTTTGGATTTATTCTTATATAGGAAATTCCAGCAAATCCTATAAACTTCTAAAATTCATAGAAATTAATCTGTTACTCCAAATGAAAAGATTTATATATGAAAATTGATCAAAAAATCCAATCTTTCCATCTGTACTAGTTTCATGAATGTTAGAGCAACCTAACCTTGATGTTTAGATGAAAAAAGATAATGCTCTTATATGACTTTATAAAATGGGTTTGCATTTGAATCTTTGGTTCAAATGGACTCATCTCAATCAGTTCTAGCTTGCATTAGCCCAAAACACATTCATATTGCCATGTCATGATCATGCATCATATTGTGCATTGCATTGATTGTATTTCTTCTCAGTTGCTGGTATTTGTCCCCTCTCGGTAGACGATGTTCCGACGTTGTGATCGTTGACACTAATGAAGACTCAATGCTATCTTCAGAAGTGCCAGACAAGCAAAACTCCCTTGTTCATTCTGATATAATCCCACTCGCTCGCTCCTGCTCTCTTTTACTGCATTAGGAAAACAACAATTCAAGTGTTACATGCTGCGGTAGTTGAACCCCTTTCTTCTGCATGACCTGTCATTGCCACAGTAAATAGATGAAACCCACTAGCATGAGTAGGAGTTGTTTGAGCCCTGATGTGTGTACTCATTCATGCTTGTTTGTCATGCCTGCTATTGCTTAGAGTTGAGTCAGGTCTGATTCATCGGGAATGAATTGGAATGTGGTGAACAAGTCGTACTGTTGAGAGCTAAGTGTGTGAACACGATTTGGTAAATGTAGCGGTGAGAGGCCATGTAGGAGTACATGGTGGGTTGTCTCATTGCAGCCGTCCTCAGGAACTGAGTTCTGTGTTTGTGATCCATGAACAGTTACTATGACACATTGGGTTCCGGTAACTCGACCCCTCTCGACTTACTAATCAACATGATCTCTGTCCAGGAGTTGCAACTAGTTTCTGGTGTTTGTAGGTAGTGTTAGTAGTCTACCAAGTGACACTCGGTACAGGTGGGCTTGGGACAGACTAGGCACCGTGGCCGGGTATGCCAAGCGTCGCCCGTTTGGTGGGCTTGGAACCCTGTACACATCGTTTGGAGCCGTGAGCGACACCCTGGCCGGATCTCCTTGCGGATGGAACCCTAATAGGCGATAAACCTGGACGAGAGACTTGTGTGGTTAGTCAGGTCGTGGCCGACTCCCTCGCCAGGCTTCCGCTTGAAGGTTGCCTAGATACACGACGTGTACATGGTGCTAAGTGGCGAGAGCATGTGTGAAGAAGTACACCCCTGCAGGGTTAGCATCATCTATTCGAATAGCCGTGTCCGCGGTAAAGGACTTCTGGGTTGCCTGTGCAGTTCATAGACAAGTGAAAGTGGATACTCTAAAATGCGCAAGATAAGAGTGAGTGCTATGGATGGCCTTCTCGTAGGGAGACGGGAGAGGATCCGTAGTGGTGTATTGATATGGTGAATATGTGGACTCGTGTGCGCCACCTCAAAAGAGTTACTTGCAGTCATAGTTTAGGATAGCCACTGAGTCAAAGCTGGCTTGCTGCAGTCAAACTCCACCACCCCCTTTGTTGATACTGATGCATATGTAGCTAGTTCTGATGTAAGTCTTGTTGGGTACATTTGTACTCACGTTTGCCTATTTTATGATTAGCAGAGACACGTCAGTCTCGCTAGTAGTTCCGTGTGGACTTCGACGTTTAGCTTGATACCTCAGCTACGATCTTGTGCCCTCGGCAGGATCTGGTAGATAGTCAGGCTTCTCAGCCTTTTTCATTTGTAGATGTCTGTACCCAGACATGTTAAGCTTCCGCATGTGCTTTGATTTGTATGCTCTGAATGTTGGGTCATGAGACCCATGTTTGTAATATCTCGCTCCTCGGAGCCTAATGAATAAATACTTGAGTCTTAGAGTTATGTTGTGATGCCATGTTGTATTTACACATATCGAGCATATTGTGTGTATGATTGAAATGCTTGGTATGTGTGGGATCCGACAACCTAGTTGTCTATCCTTGGTAGCCTCTCTTATGGGGAAATGTAGTCTTGTGCTTCCATCAGCCATAGTAGTCCGCTATAGCCCGGTTCACTGGAGTCCTGCTAGCCCAGCACTACTGCTCCGGAACACTTGACTGGCCGGCATGTGATTCACTTCGTTCCTGTGTCTGTCCCTTCAGGGAAATGTCACGCGGTGACATCCGGAGTCCTGCCTAGCCTGCTACAGCCCGGTTCACCGGAGTCCTGTTAGCCCAGTGCTACATCCCGGATTCGCACGCTGCTGACCGACATGCTCGATGTTGATTCATGTATGCCTGTCCCCATAAGTTAGTGCCACTTTGGGTTCACGACTAGTCATGTCGGCCCGGGTTCTCTGTCATATGGATGCTAGCGACACTATCATATACGTGAGCCAAAAGACGCAAACGGTCCCGGGCCATGGTAAGGCGACACCCGTGGGAATACCGTGCGTGAGGCCGCAAAGTGATATGAGGTGTTACCGGCTAGATCGATGTGACTTGGAATCGGGGTCCTGACATGGATGATCGGATAATTGAGCCCGAGGAACATGGAGTGGTTGCCGAGGCTGTAAACCCGCCTCCAGTTGAATACACCTGGCCCAACAGAGCTGGGATCTTTCTCGAACACGAAGCAGCCATAGCCATCAATGTCACGAACGCCCCCGGCATTGTACTACATGTGGTTTGATGAAATGGTTTGGTCAATTTGGTACGTGCAAATGAGCATCAAATGACCGCCGTCAGCTGAACGAGTGATAAACCACCACCCATCGGCTGGTATGATTCCAGGTCATGGAATCATGAAGCCTAGCGCATTTGCGTCTGCTGC
Source organism: Triticum aestivum (assembly GCF_018294505.1). Classification (NCBI taxonomy): domain Eukaryota; kingdom Viridiplantae; phylum Streptophyta; class Magnoliopsida; order Poales; family Poaceae; genus Triticum; species Triticum aestivum. Next base: position 208,802,629 of record NC_057802.1, on the reverse strand, counting down.
ACCAATTCAAATTGGAGACCAAAAGGACAAAAATAAACAATCCTATTCAGAGTATGTGTGGAATTAAGATTATTATAACAGTGACACTATCATAGACAGAGAATTGCAATGCCGTGGTCATAAGCATACCCCAAGTTAAAAAAATAAGCCAATGGCTTTCATATTCTAGCAATATATCATGGTTCAAACATCATGTAACAATGAGAGGAAAACAGATATGATAGGGCCTACTCATATTCTACCACAACACTTACTACAGTTATCATATGAACTCTAAGCAATAACAAGCGTTGTTATAAAAATCCTGGAAATGAGAGTAACATATAGTAATCATGAGGTTATACTCACAATATCTATTCTAACAATCATTAGATGCCAATTGTTCTCATATCAACTCTAACAATAACATGTGTGGTCATAAAAATCTAGGAAATGAGAGGAACATATAGCAATGATGTGGTTATAGACATACTATATATTGTAAATTTGTAACAATGAACAGGCAGTCGTATTCGTAAGGTAAAGGTGAGATGAGATAGAACAATTACACGCCGATAGATTCCACCTGTATAAGCAGCCAATCTATGCATCGACCGCATAAACGATGTCGTCGTGCACTATAGCATCAGACAGAAATGTTGGGTGAAGAGGATCGACGATGAGCCATAACCATCTATGGCGACCGAATTCCAGATAGACTAATCCCATGTTGAACACGGCAATGACCTTGTAATCCATGTAGTCTTCTGATGGTGTGGGCACTTCGCAGATTACAACCTTCAGCAAACACAGGTGAGCCAAAAGCTCGACGCATCTCGTGCGTAGTAGGCAGGAGTGTCCGGCGGGCCGCGAGGCTCGATGGCGGCGGTATCCAACGATGGAAGGGTGATCTCTCGCTGGGTGTAGATATCCACGAGACGCCACGGACTACCAGATTGGTGGATGAGGACGATCCAGTTGGCCTTCATGCCCACCCAGTAGTGGCCGCGCATGAAGGACAGGTGGACTGGTAGTGGTAGCATGTCAAGGGGCATCACGGCAACTTCCGTAGGATCGTCAAGTCGGTGTCTGGGCCACCTGCGAGGATCGGGCATCAACAAGCAGGGTGTCTTGAAAAGAGCCGGCCGGTTGTAGACGAGTAGACGGTACAAAGACACTGAGCATGTGGCCAGACGGATGGTGCTGAGCAGGTCCATACGATTACAGATCTGCTCCAAGAGAACATCGGGGAGGGAATTCCAATCGCGGCTCTGCGTGTCAGTCGGTTCTGCCATAGGGTTTTTTAGGGCGCTGAGTGACTGGGCTTTTCGGTGCCTGCGAGCCAGCGGGGAAGTGGATTTGGGCGGGCGGGCGAAGAAGATGGCATCTGTGGCCGAGCAGTGAGTGGGGGGATATGGTACGCACGAGCTACCAAGGAAGATGGTGCGGGCGGGCGAGCAGTGAGTGGGGGGGAATGGTGTGCGGCCGACGATTGGGAAGAGAGGGGGAAGAAGAAGAGGGGAGGAAGAAGAGTGAAAGACGGGGAAGAAAGTGTATTAAATCTCAATTCTACTAGTACTACTACCAGGATATACCGTCCTTCGGAGTGTAAATAGTTCCGCCGATGACATGTGGGTCTACCTCAAGAGGGCCCATATGTCAGTTAATGGAGGAGAGAGGTGTGTAGTCGTATTTGAGGAAGCGTGCTCCAATGGCAAACATGATGGCAGTACTGGGTAAGGCTGATTTAGTAACACCAACACGTTGGTTCAGCTTATTAATCAAGTGTCCCATCTGCTGCAGCGTGTATTGTCACTTCACTGTGAAGACTAGTTGAATAATTCTCTCTGACCGAGATGTGGAATAATGGATCGCGAAGACTTCCTATCTACAGTATCCCTATGCCTGTACGTTGGGGCACCTCCCAATGCTCCGCCTTGTACAGGTGCTAAGGCTGCCATGTAGGCAAAAATTCTGATGTGGAAAGGTAATTAAGAGGAGAGATATGTGTGGTGACCCCAGTACTAAGCACGAGAACCTAGACAAAAGAATTAAATGGAAGAATCCCACCAATGCATGAAAAACTTTAGTTACAAAATCATTAAATAAAGGATGCTTAGCACCAACAAGTTAAGCACCTGTACATGTAAGCATTTGGAGCTTTAGTTGCTAAAGTTTTTAATGTGCTTAGCACACCATGTAAGCACCGATGCATTGGAAGTAGCCTCATCCTGTCCAACAAGATGAAATATTGGCCAAGGCACCCGGCGCCAACAATGTAGGAGTACTAGTACTACCTCCTTTCTGGTTTATAGGGCTCAATACAAAAATCTCATCAACCAAGGTAGATGATGAGTGGTGGAATAATTTTTGTAGTTTGCAAAAACACTCAATTAATGCACTCGTTTTCCTCAAAAAATTATGTTTACCAATGCATTAATTTTGTGTCAAACTTTGACCATCTACTCTCTCCATCTAGGTGAATAAGTCATCTTTGGTTGTGCACCGTGACCAAGGAGGGAAAAACAAGAGAACTTAATGTTTATTTGCTACTCCCTCCGTTCCTAAATATTGTCTTTTTAGACATTCAGATGGAATACAACATACGGATGTATGTAGACATATTTTAGAGTGTAGATTCACTCATTTTGCTCCGTACGTAGTCACTTGTTGAAATCTCTAGAAAGACAAATACTCTGTGGGAACAGAGGGAGGCTTTTACTCCGTATTTGGGAACAGAGGGAGTATCACAATATGGAGGGAACAGAGGAAGCCTGAAATATGAACATGTCAATGGGAGGGAGTAAAAGCCTCATGCATGCATGCAACATGCAACACTCACACATACACATGGACGCACACAACACTCACGCACCCATGCGGCACACAGCACGCGACGCAACACACACGCTCACGCTCAAGTGCTCAACCTACTCCCTACGTCCGTGAAATACTGTACATTTAGAGATTTACACATTGACCAGGGCATAATTAACGCCCAAAAGTAGCAGATTTATGTGTGCATGCGACCATTGAGAGAAGAAGATTAAGTGAAGGTTGTTGCATGTTGTAATTAAGGATAGACATGTATCTTATAGCTAGAGCACAAGTTGGTGCATTAGTCATCCAATATCGATTTTAGATTAAAGGCTAAATGCATTGGAAGTGTAGATGTACACTCTTTGTTTTTTAGCCGATGTACACTCTTTGTTGGAAGACCGAGGGAGTACATGTGCATGCACTCACATACACAGCCAGGGTGGTTCGCGCGCAAGGGTTGGACTCCTGTCGCGCCTTCGTAAAGTTTTGTTTAACTGATTTCTTTGCTCTACCAACTGACAGGTGGGACCCAGAAACCAGGTGACAATTTAACCAGTCAACAAAGTGCCACGTCGACTATGTGGCCGGTCAGTAGGGTGCAATACGGTGCTCTACGATGAGCTAGTGATCGTATAATCACCACAAAACTATATATAGTGACCGTAAAGAGCGTATTGTTACATACGTTGACCACCAGTGTATTTTTCTTGTTTCAAATTAAGCCATATTAACCGGAAAGGACTAGTACTTGTACTCCTTTGATGTGTCCCGTGAACTCGCCGAACGAGGAGAAGCTTGCTTACTATGCCTCTCCCTCGCCCACGCGCGCGGTGGCTCGCACGACAAGGAGAGGGTTTTGACTACAGCGCCCTCTCCCTCTCCCTCTCGCTCGCCCTCGCCCTCGCGGTGGACGTGGAGCTGTTCAATCGGTGTCAGATTGCCAGAAGCATATTGTAATGTAGTATCATCATTGTTGGACCTTCCGAAGAGGCGAAGAGTCAAGTGCAAGGTTCACACGAGTACGAACTGTTGAACCTCCCGAAGAGGCAAAGAGCCAAGCGCATGGTTTTATAGGAGTTGCCGTCCTAGTAGGAGTATACTACAACTATAGCGAATGATGCTACTGTATGATGCCGCCACGTCACCTATATCCAAAGCTGTGCCACCTTTTTTCCTCAAAGAGCATGTTGGAGCCCGTGCAACAACCACACAAGTTGCACGTACACATAACACATTTACTAGTAATAAATTCTAAAGGACAAATGCCAGTATGCCACACAAGTTCATCTCCAATTCATGTGATAAATTTGTGCACAACTAGTCTACATATATTCACAGCACTACCGTTCAGAATTTACCATACCCCACTTACACATTATAGATGGGCTACATGTCCTCCTCCAGGTTCCAGTCCCAGGTGTTCTTCATGGATGGCACGATCCATAGCGATGGGCAACGGGAATCGTTGTCGCAGCTTTCTAGTTCGGTTCCACATGATGGAGACTCATGCAAGCTGAAATGGCATAAATCAGGGATAGCATGTCCCAGCATGTCGTTCATGCGGCGGTGCGCACTAAAGACACAACCATGCTTCACGAACGGCAGGCCTTCGGTGTCGTGAACGGAAGGTGGCATCCGCTTCACAATGGGGTAGCTGTCCCCAATGAAAAGCGAGTACTCTCCAAGAGTGTTCCTCGGCACCCATGTAGCATCACGGGGGTCGAACTCAGCGCCGTTCATCTGGTACATGCGGCATCTCAGATATGAGCACATGGTGACGTACACAGTCAAGGTCCATGCATAATAATGTTGTGCTCAAATATGGCGGTCAGTAATACTGTGCAGCAAATAGTACTATTCTGGTATAGAGGAAGTAAAATAACCGGCTTAGTATATATAGCCACTCTTGGCTACATGGATGAGATAGTAAGACATGGAAAAACAAAAATGGTGGCAGCTAGTGGGTTAAAGTCTTCAAGGTCCTAGATAGCTATACGCGTCCTCCAAGGTAAAAAGTACTCCTACTAGTACTAGTAAGTAGTACAACAACAAAAGGGAAGGCGAGAGGGTTAACAAATATAATACTAATTGGAATACCTGGGTAGATGGTGACGGTCCGATCGTGGTAGATTGTGTGACCATGTTGCACATCAGTGGTACCATGGGTAATGACTACTAAGATAGTTGATCCCAATATGTCAAAGTCAGCTACAAGGTTCCAGGTTAGACCGAATCGCAGATGCAAATGCACATCCAGGATCGGCGATCTTATTTTGATCGGGGGATGACTGGTCCCTGCGAAATAATGGAGTACCGTTAGGGATGCAAATGATGGTTTGTGCATTCCGTTTGTAATCTCCCGTACCGTAGGATGGCAACCAGATGAAACAAGTCCCCTGGCTTGTCACCGCGAAGATGCGGCCTAGATGGAACAGGGCATCTTCAAACATGTAGGGGTACAAATCTGCCGCGGCCAACATGCGCCAGCCTCTGCCCTGTCTGCCGTTACTGCCTCTTGTATTGATGGAAATCCTTATGTCGAACACCGTGATGAGATAGTAATCGTCGTAGCCGCGTCGCTTTGTCCGCGGGTCCGCAATTTCTATCTTCTTCAATCTCATGTTGGCATCATCATACGTATTCAAGCCCAGCTAGTCCGGAAAGCCGATCCCAATGGTGGAGAAGGGGTCTACGGGAACGGCCGCACTGCTATGGATGTTGTGCAAAATGATGGTGTTATCCGGTCGGAGTTATGCAAGCCAATCTTCATTGGCACTGACCCAGACCTGTATATAAGACAGTGGGCAGCGGAGAAATTACGGGATGGAAATGGAATAACTAAGTACTATATGATCAAACTCCATGACTGACCTGCTCATCGGACAAAATCCGACTACCTCTCAACGTCGGCAACTCTAGCGGAGTCAACATGCAACCATGGCCAGCGAGCGGTGGACTGTTCGAAGGATTGTCCCATAGAAGAACCTTCTCCTCGAGGACGCATGGAAGACCAACAAGCATGGCCTTTTCCAAAGCCTATTTAAGCACTGCCTTGAAAAAGTTGGTGCAGGAAGCACCGAGTCTTGCGGCGGTGAGGACGTCGGAGCGGCGTGCGATTTCTCCCTGAGGATCGTTGTCCAAGGTCTCCCAGCCCCGACGAGGAGGAGAACTGCCTGGCGAATCCATGGGAGCAGTGACGTACTGCCTTCTCTTCGGGGGGGGAGGGGAACTGGCGAGGAGGAGATAAGAGCGTAGTAACCGCAGGGCCTCGTCCCTTCCAACTATACCTCCTCGATCGTTCCATAGCGAAGGGGTGAGGCTATTATTTACTACGTACTCGTACTGTAGCAGTACTAGTACTACTTTATCAACTAGTAGCCGATGTAGTACTGTACTTCTAGTATAGTGCACCAGTTTTGAACTCTTGAATCTCAGGGCCAAGGAGCTACAGTTGGAAGTGGAGGGTAGTACTGTTTTCTAGAACCATCACTGTAGTATCAATGCAGGGAAAGTACACCTGCATAGTGGGTACTCTCGGTGGTCTATTCAAGCGCGTAGCTGGCCTGCTCAGCCACTCCTCTCACGCACACACTAGCAGCCTGTTTATCAGCGACGGTTACTGCGGGGGCCGAACATTTGAGTTATTTGATACAGCGAGACTAGGCTTTTCGCTTCCATTTGTGGAGGTGTAATGGATCTCGTCGAACTTTGTTAGTAGTTCCTTCTTTATGAATGAGATGAGGCAAAGCTTTTGCCGCTGTTTCAAAACAAAAAAAATCACGTCAAGAGGAATTTCTTTTATGGAGCCGATAATGGAGTGAAGTCCATGCATGCAATGCCACAAGCTACAGAGTAGTAGAGTACTAGCACTTTACTACGTACAGAGCCATATTGCACAGTTCCCAATGCCGTGCCAGGCTTTTCTGGCTGGTCGGGCTTAATTGGGAGGCGCTAGTTTAAATATGCTACTAACTAATGAGGAAGCTGCAAGCAAGGTGCGGCTAGGGCGAGCATGCGAGCCACGAGATGATGGGAAGGAAAACCCGTTCACGTGGCTGGGCTATCCAGTGCACCCAGATTGTGGTGCCACATGTCCGTTCGACTTCAAAACTCAAACTACCCGTTTACAATATTGGCTCGCAGCAAAGTTACTATTTAAAAAAAAGGCCGTTGTGCGTTCGGCCGGGATCGAACCCATAAAACGAGGTATACCCTCCCGCGACCACTAGTAGTACTCGTTGGAGTACGACGCTACCTAGAATCGCCTTTTGTCGCTAGTAGTACATTGTTCCTTACAAGAAATCACTAATAATGCCAAGAAACCACTAATAATGCCAAGAAACTACAACCACTTGCATAAGTGGCAGACTTAAGATAAGACTACCTTATCAACCATTGTACATGCCCTTACCAACCAACCCTACCAAGAAACGACTACTCTACAAGGTGTCGTTATAGGCATGTTTCAACCCATGTCGCCCCTTAAGTCAACACCTTCTATTCGACCGGCAAGTTAGGCGTTATGACTTGTGGGACCTACATGTCAGTATCCACAAAAATCCCCATGTGATCTCCTACCTCCGGCCCATCCACCTAGTCATCCTCGGCCATGGGACGCAGCTACCGCCACCGGCAGAAGGCGAGGTCAAAACCGCCGGCGGTGCGGAGCCCATCTTGCGGCAGCCCGGATGCCAGCTCCGTCCGGCGCTCGCGGCCGCTAGCTAGCCAAGATAGCTCCGTCCAGCTGCTTGTCTGCAAGGTTTGCTAGCTAGATTAGCACAACGGCGCGGTGGCTTGCTCGCGTGCGCCGCGCTAAGGCCAACACATTTTGTTTGACTGTTGACACGAGGGACCCACATCTGACCTTCTATCCTTTTATATTCCCCCTCAAATCATTATTTTTCCTGAACATTACTTCAAACAGTACTGATGCGCTGTTTGACGTAATGTTCAGGAAAAATAATGATTTGAGGGGGAATATAACAGGATAGAAGGTCAGATGTCGGTCCCTCGTGTCAACAGTCAAACAAAATGTGTTGGTTTAAGCTGCCTCGTCAGCATGTACGTGTGGGCCAACCCTGTCATAAACGGGTTTAAATGAGCCTAATCGACACTAGGTAGTAGTTTTTGGCACGGATTATGAAATTTTTGGTATGTTTTTGCTATTTTTGTACAATAGTTTGTTCCTAGGGCTGGTTGAAAGTGGTATTTTTTTTTGTTAAATACTCTACATATTGTAAGTAGGAGTGAAATTTAAGCTTTGGAAGCCAATAAGCAAGGCTAGTTACATAGTGCCTATGTGTACGTGATTGAAAGTAAATATCAACCATGAGTGACTAATATCTTGATGGAAAACTCGAAACTATTGAAATACTAGCATTTTTTGAATGGTTGGAAATACTAGCAATGTTCACGTGCGTTGCAACGGATCATAATTAGAATAATACTTATTCACAAACTTGATACAAAACACTCTAATTTTGATATAAATATATCACTAGAGATATATATGTTTCAATCAGAAAATATTCCCTGGGCTGTTTTGGTGAGGTGAGGGAAGGTTGTGGTTGGTTTTAAGATACTAATTATGGGTTTTCTACAAGTTGGTAGAGAAGTGGGATGTTGGTGAGAAAAGGCAACAACTTACCTCACAGTCGTTACATGTAGATCCAATGGTCAGAAATGACGGATGGCAAACACACCATCATCACCAACTTAGTCTTCTGTAGGAGTACTAGCAAGATGTCCGTGCATTGCACGGAACATCATGATGCATTTTTATATAAAACACTTGTTGTGATTGACCCATGCAGGATTAATCCCATGTGTAAAAACTAATGATATCTCGAGAAAGAAGAGATAAGGTGAAGAGGAGTGGGGCGTGGTGGTGATTGGTGGTCGGACTGAGCGGAGGCAAGGGGATGGACGACACCGGCAGCGGCCACCAGGCTAGTTTGTTCCAGAGGCTTTCTTTTTTAATTGCTCAACAACGAGGTTGCTGGAGATCAGGATGAATGAGGGAAGGCCGTGTCTGCAAATGTGGAGAGAGGTGCGGGTATCTTTTAGTTTAATTTCCATATGTCAGATATAGATCGGACGGTCTATTGCAAGATGGCACGCATACCATCATCACCAACTCAGTTTTTTTATAAGAGAAGAAATATAAGTATGGAGCTACAAACGTATTATCGATACTTGTTTCTGTAAACTAGGATCTACATTCTATTCAATGGCTTAGCATGTGGGGCCTTAGCACAATGACTTCTCGACTGTGTAAAACAAAGGTTTTCCTGTCGCCGATAAGTAGGGGGTGACGGCGGCGCGCTTTCGGCTTGCTCTAGTCCTAGTAGTTATACTAGGTGGTCTACCACATGTAGATTTATTCTTTTTCATGTCTCTTGTTCGCCGTGCTGCCACAACTGTTGTTGAATAGACGGTAAGTTATTCACGGGGAAGCCCTTGTTGAGCGTGTTTGAGAGAGAGAGAGAGACAGTGTGTGTGTGTGATATGTCTAAAGACTGAGCCAATGATAAGAGATTCTTTGTGTCTATGTGTGTGGAGGATAGAGAGAGACATGTACATGGGGCTTTGTGTTGTGTAACATGGAGACACATAGACATAATCAGAGAGTGAGTGTGTTAGACACACATGCGGGCATGGGGAGAGATGTGTCAGTTAGAGAGATGGAGAATTTTGGTGTGCATCTGAGCTAGAGAGGGGGGGGTTATATATACATATATGTAGAGAATATGCAAGGGTGTGTGTCTTAAAAGAAGGATCCAGATAGCTAGATGGGTGTTTGTGCATGTCTTTGTGTGTTTGTGCGCGCGTTTGTGTGTGAGAGGGAGTGTGTGTATGTGGAGTAGAGAGACCACTAATGATGTAAACCTAGTATAAGGGAAGGGGAATGGTGTGACATGTGTGTCAAAGAGAGACAAAGGCATGTGTGTAGTAATGGGATAGCATGGGTGCGGGCGGGGACAGACTATTTGAAAGAGACATCGAGTGTGTGTGGGAGATGGGTGTGAGAGCGAGAGCGAGAGAGAGAGAGAGAGAGAGCTAGCGACGGAGAGAGAGAGAGGAAAAGAGGGGGGAGAGAGGGGTCGTTTGTGTCCATAAGTGGCGTATAGATAGGGAGACAATGTTGATGTTGTTCGAAATTGGCCTATGTATGGAGACGCAAGGGAAGCGAGTCATTGTGTGTGATAGGGACTTCATGAGAGATCTAGAATAGATGGTGTAGAGAACAACGTGCGAGATTGAGAACGATGATACATTAGGGAGCTATGGAAAGAGTCATGGCATATATGTATAGAGGGAAGGAGCTGGGGCGAGTCCACAAGTGGGAGAGATAGAAAGAGGAGAGTGGTGCACAAGGAGACAAAGTGTGATTGTTTGCAGTGGGGGTGGTGTGTGAGGTGAGTGTGCGAGAACCACATAACTAGGGAGATAGATGTTTGGGGGCGATGTTTTGTGTGTATGGGAAAGATACACTCTACATAGTGCGTGTGCTTTGGAAAGAGAGATGCCGGGAGACCTGGAGAGTGGGGGAAGATATGTGTGCATGCCCGAGAGAGAAAGTGATAAGAGACCTATATTGGGGTCCGGACTTTAGAAGAGAGGGGGGTGTTAATGTGCTCGTGTGTTCGTGTCTGCGGGAGAGAACGGCGTGTGTGTGTGGGAGGGGGGTGTTGGCTTCAGATAATGAGTTAGGTGTCTATATTTGAGGGACTTTAGCGTAATTGAGATACATATGGTCAATAGTGTGTGCACTCATGGTTGATCAATTTGTTTCACAGTTTGGACTATGAGATAACGATACTTTTGAACATGCGTGATATACCATGATGTACCAGAATTACAAACCTAAGATTGGAATTTTGGAATTCGACTCCGTCATTAGCTTTTGTAATTCATTTAAACGGAGGTACATTTTTTAAGCCAGGATTTCGTGATATCAAATTCATATAACAAACCTACAGATATACACATACGGGCATGTTCAAACTTTATAATCATCCACTTTATTCATACACATACACATTTTTGCTTTTGTCATCATATTTAGGATAAACACATTTGGAATTTCATTTGAATTCGACCGTATGATGGTATTTGCTTGTACTAGCTCAACGATCCATATTTGAATTGAATAGACAATCTAAGTTTCGAGTTCGAGACATTGATTTTCAAAACATGCACTTTTTTTTGCGTGCAAAACAAATAAATTCTCGGCCATGATATCATAGTCGCCCGTACAAGAGCAGAACACTTATAATTTCAGGCGCCAAAAGCTTTCAAACTTCCCAGTCACATCAAAATATCTCGCGCCCGAAAGTTTAGCCCTGCGATATTCTAGTTTTACCCCTACCACTTGAATGGGAAAGGGCTGCTTTGGTAACTCCATTGGTTTTCCCTCTTTGCCCCCAACATTCTTCCCCAGAGCCCCTCCCCTTCCCCTCCCCGACCCCCCACCCAACCATGGCAAGCCGCCGAATCTAGTCCTCCACCGCATCGGTGGACCTCACACCCCACCGGATCTACCTTCCGCACCTTGGAACCCCCAACTGCCAACTCACCACTTCACCGGAGCCGCTTCACCGACTGGCTTGTCCACCGCTCCAGATCTGCTTGACCGCTATCATGGTCCACCACACCGGATCTGCTTTACCGGCACCCTCGTCCACCACAGCGTAGGCCCTTCACTGACTCCCTCGTCCGCCCCATCGCTGGCCCTTCATTCAAGCCCTCGTCCGCCGCAACAGATCCGCCTCACCGAAAGCACTATACACCGCGCCCGCCAAAGCCTTCGTCCACAGCACCGGACCCGCTCCACGGATGCCATATTCAACTCCACCGGCCCTGCTTTACTGACACCGCAGCCTCATCAGGTTATTTCGATTTGTACTCCTTCGGTTATTCTTTTATTTATCATGCAACTATTCACTTACCACAGATGAGCTTTCTTGTATGTCGACAGGCGCCGCAACCGAAGCACCGGAGCCGCTTCAGCGACGGCGACAGCCAGCCCAAACTCAACCGCAACACGAGCACCATCGACGATCCTTAGCTATCAAGTATGACAACGATACCCATACGCCGCCGAGAATCAGGTACTATTATCCAACGACCGGCGCCTACGTTCACTTTCTTAGCATAAGCACCGCACCTTTGAATTTCTTCAGGGCATCATTCAATTTTTCATGAGACGCATTATTCTGCTTGCACATGTAGGGCCATACTTCTGGCAGTGAACATGTTACATGTGCTAAATTACATACCAGTGCACATATAGATAATATGCTTTAGTTTTTTCCTAAGTATTACCGTACTTCCTAGATATCACTGCCTACTATTTTACTTCTTGGATGCTATATTTATGATAATGGTGTTGTTCTGATGCCACATGTTGGTTCCATCAGACTGCTTCATGTTCTCTATGCTTAATTACACATCAGCAAACTAGCATGTGGTTCCGTTGCTTTTTGTTTGTTTTACCCTACATTTTCTGATGCTAGCTATTACATCACTGCTCTAAGCCTCTATTCATTACTTTTTTGTGTGTTCTTTATCTTCCCAAGTTGCATGACTAATTTGATGCTTCTATTAATTATGGAGCTGCCAACCCCATCAAGCAAAATATTTGTTCTTTTGGGGCTGGCACCTTGAACAAGCATAAAAATAGAGTGAAGCAGATATATTGTCGTGTAAGCACACACCCTTCTTTCATTAGTTTAAATGAACCACTGATGATCAATTCAAACCAGTGCATGCGGTTAAAATTAATTTTACCTAAATAGAGGGTGCAGAATAAACTACAACAACTAGATTTGCATCCACGGGATGCTGACGATATCTTCAAAGAACATTGCAACAGCAGCGAGGCTCACAGCAACATATGGTAAGCCAGTGTGTTTTAGTACATGTGAAATGTAATGCTTGTGGGCTACTTTCTTGGCTTGTGCCCTCAACCTGTAATCCTACAGAATTACAAATAGTTCAGGTGTCTTCTTTGCTGTATTGGTTGATTCGAATGCTTGTTTGTTACTTGTTAGGCTATACTTGAGTTGGCCAATATGTCAGCAGTGCCTGCTGTACTATCGTAAAGAAATGCATGCCTAGTTCATTTGAGTCCTCAACTTTTGCTCTGAACTTCATCACAAGACCGTCTTCGTAGTATATATGAGGCCACACTATTAAGTGCTTTCTCAGATTATTTGAACTGCTTAGATGCCTTGGCAACTTAAATATAGCGGTGGTACACTCCCTTTCAACTAGGGATGTCTGGGTCCCGTTTAATCCTGATTTAAGTCCACTAGTGGTATGATAGTTCAAAAGAGTTTTTGTTTTTTGAGGAAAATGAGCTAGGGAGCTCGCAAAAACAAACTAGATGGGACTGGCGGATGTCGTTTATTTGCCACTTACATCCCTAGTTTCATCTTACCATTTTAATTTCTTTCGGCTGATGCTGCTTCGAACCATTTAAATATAGCTTGCCATGCTCGGCAATAATTCGTATGTCGTTTACCATGTAAGCTTACTGCCTGGATCATGCAATAACTATCTCTTACTTATGTCCAGCGGAAACCTTTCAGGATGCCGTTCACACTAGGACACTATGTACAACCGCAGAATCTATTTGTGGAAGCAGTGCGCCATCCATGTTACTAGATGGTAGCAGTTCAGAGGCAACACCGCCGGAGAGCAGTCTGAGCACAGATATTATAGTTCTTGAGGCTCTACTAGAGGCAGAAAGAGATGGTGTGGCTGCCATGAATGAGGTCATCATGATCTTGAGGCTAGAAATTATGCAATTAGCTACACACATTATGCAAGCAACCCAAGAATTGGAGGAAGTAAGAATGCTGCATTCGAAGACGGAGGAGGTCCAGCTATTTCTGCTATCTAAAGCCCAGGGTAATCCCAGTTCTTCTTTAGATACCAGTTGAAATTGTCAATAGATTATTGTACTTGCATGTTGTGTCATGTCTCTGTATGGATTATGTTGTAAGACCCCCTATGTTGTCCATGTGTTGTAATGATCCATTTTTTAGGCGAGGTAATCCTCAGTACTTGTATGATTGACATAAGGTGAACTGTTTTTCGTGTGAGCATATTGTATTGGATGAAATAACTGTTTGACTCAAAGTGTATCCAACCTACTGAATTCAAAGATCATGGAATTTCTAAATCATAATCATATATAAAGGTGGAATAAATCTTTGTTGTGGTTTTGAAGAAGTAAATAACAAAACATAGAATTATCGGTGGATATTTGTAATCGAATACAAATTGGATTTGAATTTAGTTGCCAGGGCCCAGGGCAAACGTGAATGCTAATTCTCCCAAGGTTTGAACGAAGCGGCTAAACACCCACTATCATTTGTGGGTTGCCCGAAGCAAGTATTTGCGAGATGGAAATTACTGTCTACCCTTGACACTTTGACATCCTTATCGAGCGGATTTACATTGCTGTCGATAGGGGTAGACTAGTAACTTCAATCAGACGTGACACGACCGCCTCTGAGCCCATTCATACACGGTGGGCGGCAAAACAAACTCGCCTCGGCCGAAATCGATGTAGGCAAATATTTTAAATAGGGGCAGATGTGTAACTTCCCTCAGACGTGACACTACCGCCCTACTTGTCAGCCCCGTTCATACACACCGTGGGCGGCAAAACACCCTCTCCTCACCTGAAACCGCTACTGTCGGTGTACAAAAGTAGGGGCACACCTTTTGTACCCCTTTACTTGTGCACGGGCAGTCGGAGCCGCGCGCCACGACCACACTAAGCAGGGCAGAGGAGGGGAGCCGGAGAGAAGCCGAAGCACAAGATGGCCAAGGCAACGCCAAGACCAAAGATACCAAAGAGCGAGAGGGCGAGGTGGACTCCCCCGGCAAGGCACTTGCCGGGGTAGCCTCCGCGGCCCCGGCAAGAGCCTTGCCTGATGCTAACAGAGCGAGCCACCCTTGAGCCCACGGGTTCCAACTCAACCAACCACATTGGAACTAGGGCTCGGGAGGCACCTCCGTGGTAGCATGCAGATCTTTGTCAAGACCATAAAGATATGAGATCAGATGAGAACCAAAAGACGGCGACCCTCAGCGGAATCCTTGCCGAGGAGATCCACAGGGCCCCCGGCAAGCGCCTTGCCGGGGACGACTGCAACACCACGGCAAGACCTTGTCGGGCCCCCGACAAGGCCCTTGCCGAGGGCGTCAGCGGGGCCATAGCCAGGCCCGCATCTACCAAGAGTCCACCGCTGTCCCCAAGCAGCTGCTTGCTCAACCAGCTGGGCAGGCACCTGCGTGGCGACGGGTGGCCTCTACGCCAACTCAGCAAGCACCTGCGTGGTGGCATGCAGATCTTCGTGAAGACCCTACCACCGCGCCACCTCAGCTGCCTGCCTGCCTACATGGTGCCGCATGCACCGCTGGCTTGGGCGCATGTCGAAGCAAGGCGAGGCGGCAACAGACGGGACGGGCCTCGTTCCCGTCCCCAATAAAGCTAAGGGACACCTAAGCTATGCATTAAATGCGTCTTGTCCTGTAAAACGAGCGATAATCTCGCAGCACTGTAGGCCTTTCCACCTCCTGTGTGCCATTGTGGCAGCCCCTTTCGACTATAAAAGGAGGCCCTTGGCATACTGGAGAGGGATTCGGCTCTTTGGAACTACGCAACCACCATAGCTAGTTCGAGAGCTCAAGAACTCTTTGAAATACACACCAAAGCAGGACTAGGGTATTACGCATCCTCGCGGCCTGAACCTGGGTAAATGATCCTTGAGTTGACTGCTAATCCTACTCTTCTCACAACCCCGCGCCCCGACAACCGTAGTAGGGATTCTTGTGATCCCATAGGTGTCGTTTCCCACCGACATCTTTGGCGCGCCAGGTAGGGGCGCAATTGTGAGAATCTGGTCTAGTAGTTAACCTAGCAGTTCTTTGTCGTCATGGCCTCTAAATAAGAAGACGACCAGGAGAAAACTGCGCCGCCTGTAAGCGCGAAGGACGCCAGCCCGGCAACAGAAAAGCTAAGTCATCTAGAGCTTTGAGCAATTACCTTTTATACATGAGTTTATTGTCCTCGGAGATCCAGCCTATGTATGGAAAACCCGCACGAAAAGGGGCCGTCCCGCAATTGGCAACGCCCTTGTTCTGTTTCGAGTCCGCTCAACAGCTCAAGCGGCCGCGTCGAGAGTGGCAGGGTAGCGTTCCGCACTAGGCAACACTCTCGATTCTGACTCGAGTCAAGCTCGACAGGTCGAGCGGCCGCCCTAAGGGTGGTAAGGTGGTTTGCCTGGCAGCAAGCGCACTCGGCAGGCCAATGGGGATCCTTCCTCAAGACGCCGCCCTGGGTTTACGCGCCGGCAAACCTACCCGGTTAACGTAGGGTGGACATACAAAGGGAAATCAAGCAGGAAAATAACATGCATTGTATCAAGAGTACTGCAGAGTTATATTACATAAAATTGTTGCCGCGGTTCTAACTAAAGATAGACACTGTCTTGGTCATGAACCTACAGCGGCGATAAGAAACGGGTGCCTAATCCCGGCAAAGGCATGGCAAGCAGATCTGGATCCAGAACACTTGGCCAATGGTTGCCCGAGTGTAAAAGAAGACGGGTCTCCCTTCAGCGCTGATGACTTTGCAGAAATAGCAAGAGCAATGCGTTCGATAGCGAGCAAGCTGGCGGAAGAGACCAATCTATCGCAATACCAGGCGGCTTATGATGGTGAGAACAAGAAGATGAAGGCATCGGTTCATCAAGAGGTGGACCTCATCCCACCAACGCGTAAGCACACCTTCGCTCTTGACATTGATCCATCCAACATTATTGATGAGGAAGCTGTGTTTAGAGCGTTGACCAGTATCAACTGTGCTACGCCTGACTTCCAGCCAATGGATAATCAAGGAGCTGAAGAAGAAGAGACGCAGGACGATCCGGAGGCTTCAATCCGCCAAGACTCATGAGCCGGCTTACCAGTCATAGCATTTTGATGCTATGTCCCAAAAAACACTTGTCCTTTTGGGCCGTCAGATGCCTTGTAATAGGCTAGTTAAACAATTCTGATATGTCACGCCATCGTGCCTGTTTATTTGCATAACACTGCTGATCCATCATTTTAAAGATCCGCCACTTATGCTTTATAATCTTTTCAATTATACAGGTCAGACTTATCATTTTTCCTGCACATAAACAGATAACAATTGCCCTGGCGGTTTACCCTAGGGCGGGTCACAATACCCCATATATAAAAAACACTGATGACTAAATAGTCCATAACCAGGGCCGGTTTAGCAAAACCTCATATCATCATAACAAAAATAAATATCATACCTGTGATATTTGTTCACACTGTCGGCTTATCATACCTTGTGCAATAAGGGTAACAGCCCAAAGACAGGGCACAACACCCTGTTCAATTTATTCATACCGCCGGCTTATCACGCCACATGCGGCAAGGGGTAACATCCCAAAGCTTAGAGCACAATGCTCCAAACACATAATCATTATACACTGGCGACTTAAAGTCCAAAACCAGGCCGGGTTAATAAAACTCTGGATAAGTTCATATATGAATCATAAGGCAACATGGCCCTTATCAGTTTTCAACCATATATCAAGATGGCATAAAAGATGAACTTCAAAAAATGTTCAAACCAAATATAAATCAGAAAAAACAAAAAACAAGGCATTCATAGGCTGCCAAGCCTTCATGTCAAGCGTTATTCAAGGGCCACGCAGCCACTGAGTTAAACCTTAATTCAAACCTCGTAAGCCGGACGTCACATGACCAATCGCCGTTTTAACTTTGACAAATTCAAGGTCTTTAAAAGATTGATTGTCAAGAGTACATCGAGTCGTTCGAGGATTACCTGGTCGGAGTGGCAGGCAAACAGAGGCAGGATAATCCTTATTTTTTTATGAATACACCTGACGTCCAAGCCTATTACAAGGGTCAACAAAGCTTTTGTTCATTAACAAGAAGCCCTGAAGTAATATTTCATTCCAGGCATATAAGTCGAATGAATAGGGTAGTCATAGCTATGCTCAATGAGAAGGAAGCCCCCAAGTATTTTGTAATCATGGCGTACAAGCCGGATCAAGATGGTAGTCATAGCTATGTTCAATGAGCAGGAAGCCCCCAAGTGATCATGTGAATTGACAATAAAGACTCATATTCTCAGAAATGAAACGACAGAGGCCCTGAATTATCAGGGATGCCGGCTTTATTATATTCATCATAATATATACATTGATATAAGTATGTACATCACAAGAGCTAGTGGCTCAAGTGTAATAAGGCCAAAAATGATAAATATTCCACAGCCGGCGGGTCTCCTCCTCCGATGTGCGTGAGTCCTTGTGGCCTCGAACATCGATAAGGTAGTATGACCCGTTGTTCAGATTTTTGCTGACCACAAAGGGCCCTTCCCAAGGTGGGGATAGCTTGTGCATATCAGTTTGATCCTAGATAAGCCGGAGCACCAAATCTCCGTCTTGAAAGGTTCTGGTTTTAACCCAGCGGCTGTGATATCGACGCAGATCTTGCCAGTAAATCGCCGAACGAGCCGCCGCAAGGTCACGCTCCTCATACAACAAGTCAAGTGCATCCTGACGTACTTTTCATTATCAGCTTCAACATAAGCCGCCACACGGGGCGAGTCGTGACGGATGTCACTAGGGAGAACCGCCTCATACGTATCCGTCGTATCTAATTTTCCAAACACTTTTTGCCCTTGTTTTGGACTCTAACTTGCATGATTTGAATGGAACTAACCCGGACTGGCGCTGTTTTCAGTAGAATTGCCATGGTGTTATTTTTGTCCAGAAATAAAAGTTCTCGGAATGACCAGAAACTTCACGGAGAATATTTTTGGAAATAATAAAAAATAATGGCTAAAGAATCAAGGCCAGGGGGGCCACACCCTGTCCACGGGAGCGGGGGGCGTGCCTACCCCCTTGGGTGCGCCCCCTGCCTCGTGGGCCCCCTGGTGCTCCACCGACCTCAACTCCAACTCTATATATTCACGTTCGGGGAGAAAAAAATCCGAGAGAAGGATTCATCACGTTTTACGATACGGAGCCGCCGCCAAGCCCTAATCTCTCTCTGGAGGGTTGGATGAGATTTATCATGTAATCGAGTTAGTTTTGTTAGGGTTTGATCCCTAGTATCCATTATGTTCTGAGATTGATGTTGCTATGACTTTGCTATGCTTAATGCTTGTCACTAGGGCCCGAGTGCCATGATTTCAGATCTGAACCTATTATGTTTTCATGAATATGTGAGTTCTTGATCCTATCTTGCAAGTCTATAGTCACCTATTATGTGTTATGATCCGTTAACCCCGAAGTGACAATAATCGGGATACTTACCGGTGATGACCGTAGTTTGAGGAGTTGATGTATTCACTAAGTGTTAATGCTTTGGTCCGGTACTATATTAAAAGGAGGGCTTAATATCCCTTAGTTTCGAATAGGACCCCGCTGCCACAGGAGGGTAGGACAAAAGATGTCATGCAAAGTTCTTTTCCATAAGCACGTATGACCATATTCGGAATACATGCCTACATTAAATTGATGAATTGGAGCTAGTTCTGTGTCACCCTATGTTATAACTGTTGCATGAATAATCGCATCCGACATAATTATCCATCACCGATCCAATGCCTACGCGCTTTTCACATATTGCTCTTTGCTTAGTTACTTTACTGTTGCCACCGTTACAATCACTACAATACTGCTACTGTTATCTTGGCCACTGTTACCACTACTTCCATACTAGTTTGCTACTAAATACTTTGCTGCAGACATTAAGTTATCCAGGTGTGGTCTAATTGACAACTCAACTGCTAATACTTGAGAATATTCTTTAGCTCCCCTTGTGTCGAATCAAAAAAATTGGGTTGACTACTCTACCCTCGAAAACTGTTGCAATCCCTTATACTTGTGGGTTTCAAGACTATTTTCTGGCTCCGTTGCCGGGAGGACAACTCTATTCTTTGAGTCACTTGGGATTTATATCTGCTGGTCACTATGAGGAACTTGAAAGACGAGAAAACCAAAATTTATCCCTCAACTACGAGGGGAGGTAAGGAACTGCCATCTAGCTCTGCACTTGATTCACCTTCTGTTTTGAGTAAACTTGCGACACCTAAACCTGCTTCTGCTATTAATTCTGATATGTCGCATGTTATTGATGATTCCACTTCTGCTTTGCATGATACTTATGATGAAACTACTTCTAATCTTGATAGTACTGTGCCACTAGGTGAATTTCTTGATGAACAACTTGCTAGGGCTAGAGAGAATGAAATTATTGAAACTGATAATATTGATGAAAGTGATGATGAAGATTCTCCCCCTAGATATGAATTGCCTGTTGTGCCTGAGGGTTATGTTATGGATGAAGAAACTGCTAGAGACTTTCTTGCTTGCAATGATGGAAGTGATCTTAAGAAACTATTAGTTAAGCTGAAAGAAAAATCTCTGAATGCTAGAATGAAATATGACCCTGCTTTTGCTACTTCACCTATCTTTATCACTCATAAGGATTATGATTTCTCTGTCGATCTTGAGATAATTACTTTGGTTGAATCTGATCCTTTTTATGGCTATGAATCTGAAACTGTTGTGGCACATCTTACTAAATTAAATGATATAGCCACCCTGTTCACTAATGATGAGAAAACTCGCTACTACTATATCCTTAAATTATTTCCGTTCTCATTAAAGGGTGATGCTAATACATGGTTTAATTCTCTTGATCCTGGTTGTGTGCGTATTCCCTAGGATATGATTTATTACTTCTCAGCTAAATATTTCCCTGCTCATAAGAAACAAGCTGCATTAAGGGATATATATAATTTTGTGCAAATTGAAGAAGAGAGTCTCCCACAAGCTTGGGGGAGGCTTCTCCAATTACTTAATGCTTTGCCTGTTC
Organism: Triticum aestivum; assembly: GCF_018294505.1. Lineage (NCBI taxonomy): Eukaryota > Viridiplantae > Streptophyta > Magnoliopsida > Poales > Poaceae > Triticum > Triticum aestivum. The sequence continues at coordinate 208,781,878 of NC_057802.1, read as the reverse complement.
ATCCTCTCAAGAAAAATGAAATACTTGATATCTTTTATAATGGACTAATCAATGCTTCCAGAGACCACCTGGATAGTTGTGCTGGTTGTGTTTTCATGGAAAGAACTATTGATCAAGCTGAATTGCTATTGAATAATATGTTGACTAATGAAAATAATTGGACACTTCCTGAACCAACTCCTAAGCCAACTCTGAAGAAAAGGGGTATTCTATTTCTCAGTCCTAAAGATATGCAAGAGGCAAAGAAATCTATGAAAGAAAAAGGTATTAAAGCTGAAGATGTTAAGAATTTACCACCTATCGAAGAAATACATGGTCTTGATAACCTGACATAGGTAGTAAAGGTAAATTTTCTCCATAGATATGATAAAGTGAAATCACGTCTACTAAGTTTGCTAGCCAATGCTTGGATGAGTTTGATGACTTTATTGGTAAACAAGAAAGCTTCAATGCTTATGTTGGTAGACAATTGAAACGTGATGCTTATATGATTTAACACTTGAGTGATCATATGTCTAGAGTTAAAGGTGAACTTAAACTCATTAGTAAACATGCGTCTATGGTTACCACTCAAGTAGAACAAGTGCTTAAAGCTCAGAATGATTTGCTCAATGAATTAAATAATAAGAAGAATGATAATGCTGTTAGAGTTATGACTAGAGGGGCTAAAATGACCCAGGAACCTTTGTATCCTGAGGGCCACCCTAAGAGAATTGAGCAAGATTCTCAGAGAACTAATGTTGATTCACCTAGTCCTTCTAAAAAGAAGAAAAAGAAAAAAGATAGGACTTTGCATGCTTCTAGGGAACCTGTTGTTGACAGACATGAGAATCCCAATGATATTTCTATTTTGGATGATGAAACAAAATCTGGTGATGAACATGAACCTAGTGATAATATTAATGATGATGTTCATGTTGATGCTCAACCTAGCAATAACAATGATGTAGAGATTGAACCTGCTGTTGATCTTGATAACCCACAAACAAAGAATCAACGTTATGATAAGATAGACTTTGTTGCTAGGAAGCACGGTAAAGAAAGAGAACCATGGGTTCAAAAACCCATGCCTTTTCCTCCTAAACCATCCAAGAAAAAGGATGATGAGGATTTTGAGCGCTTTGCTGAAATGATTAGACCTATCTTTTTACGTATGCGTTTGACTGGTATGCTTAAAATGAATCCTTACGCTAAGTACATGAAAGATATTGCTACAAATAAAAGGAAGATACCGGAAGCTGAAATTTCCACCATGCTTGCTAATTATACTTTGGGCCAATTCCAGTTCTGCCCCTAACTCAAACCTACTACTCAGTTTTGCCCCTAGATTTCGGGTATGATCAGTTTTGCCCCTCTGCCATCAGTGCCACTTATAGAAATGCCCCTCTGCTCCGTTTCCGTCCAGTCAAGGCTGTTTGACCGCTAACTTGCCGTCAGTTTGACATATTTGCCCCTCTTTCTTACATGTGGGCCCTCTCTTACCTCTCTCTATTCTTCTTCAACCTCTCGACGGCTCGATTTGGAGAGGGGAGAGAGCGACCGCAGCAGGATTGAGAGGCCGACGGTGGGTCGATTTGGAGGGCGGCGGCATGTCCACGTCGAGCTCGTCGGTGGCTTGCGAGGTAAGTGTGGCTCGTCGGTGGATCGATCTGGGGGGATTTCTGTCCCAATTAGGGTTCATCAGATTGGGGATTTCCTACGTTTAGGTCGATGGTGTTGGGATTGTTCAGTTTCAATCTGAGTTCTACCTCCCCCACCCGTCATTCTCTGGGCTGGAGATGAGCACGACACGGCGGTGCGCAGGGCACGGTCTCATCCCAGCTCGTCGCGTCGCCTGGGGAGGTGCAAGCACGGGAAGAAGATTCTTAGGCTGCCCCTAGATGTAAGATTAACTCTCATTCCCGCTCTGTCCGTCCTCTCATTTTGCTGTCATTATTTGCCAATTTTTTGTTGTATAATGTAAGATTAATTCTGCAGCTCCCTGATGAATGCGACTGGGTAGTTTGGATTGATCCCCCTCCCACAGATTGTGTTGCTTGTGCATTTGAGGAACTTCATGCTGGATTGGAGAAAAGCTGGCTAAAGTCCCATCATTTGGAGAGGAGGTTGATGTACTTAACAGAGAAGAACAAGAAAGTCAAGTTGAAGATCAAGAAGAGAAATGAACTTATGCAAACATGGGGATTTCTCATAGTAATTTGCATTAGCATTTTGGCATCAGTTTGTTCTGAGTGGTTTAAGAATCCATACTAGCTGGATTATGGTATTTAATGAAATGTATTGTATTGCTGTGTGAGCTATCTTAATTAGTTGTATTTGTTCCAAAGCACATTGGAAATGAGTTTCATCTGGTGTAATGTGACATGTTTTAACTGGAAATGAGTTTGCTATTTTGAGTATATTGTGTTCCATTTTCTGGCAATGTAGTAATGTGACAAAACTTGACAGTGCAGTAGTAATGTGACAAAAATGACAATTAAATGGGCACACTAGCAACTGGACCAAACATAGGACATGATCACATCGAGACATAAGAGAGTTCACAGCATTGTGCCACAACAACTTTATTACATGACCTTACAGTTTTCACACCCACAACAAATTTTCACAGCATTACAAGTACTACCACATCTACTTGTTCTTCTTGCTCCTGGTATTGCAAGCTGGGTTTGAAGAGAGCCTAGAACTCCTCCTGGTGCTCACAGTTTTGCTCACAGCCTTGTTTGGAGTAGAAGAACTGGTAGGATTATTGCTTCCAGTGACAGAACCTATAATCTCCTCTTCTGCAATTTTGAACTTCTTCTTATGTGGTGACTGTCCCCTCTCAGCTGGTCTTTTGTAGTTCTTTCTTGGGCTGCAAAGTCACAAATAAATGGGAGAGGCCAGTTAGCAAACATTGAAGAATTTAGGAAATAACTTCAAAAATAAACCAAAAAGTACCTGACGGCACTACTGTCAGTTGTTGCATCTGCAGAAGTTGCATTTGCATTAGCAGCATCTCCAGCACCTGCATTTCTTTCACTTACATCATCTCCAACGGTTGCATTTGCATTAGCAGCATCTTCAGCACTTGCATCTGCATTTGCATCATCTCCAGCACATGCATTTGCATTTACATCATCAGTAGCACCATCTGCCATAGTTTCCTTAGTAGCAGTTGTTGCATCAGTAGCAACATCAGTTGGTTCATCATTTTTAGCCAGAGGTTCATCATTGGCATTATCAGCACCCCAATGTTCTCCCTCTCCAAATGCAGGGTCAATGGACTCTTTGCAGTGGCTGCCTTTGTGCCCAAGCTTCCCACATCTTGAACACTTATTCTTTCTTCCTCCAAGTCCTTTTCCCTCTGATTTAGCCCTAATTCTTGTCTTCCTAGGTCTACCAGGTGGCCTATTTTGCAATGGAGCACTCAGTTTAAATCCTGGGTCTATAACATCCCATTGTTGCTTGCCCTCCAGAAGTGGCAGATTATCAGCATAAGTAGCCTTGAATTTTTCCACAAAGAAATACTCATGAACATACTGGTCAATCTCACTAACTGGACCTCTCATTGAAGTGATAAAGTACAATGCATGTATGCATGGTTGTCCTGTTATTTGCCACTTTCTACAACTACAAGTATGTGTTTGCAAATTAACAGGATATCTCCACTCTCTTTTTTCCTTGTCAATTGCAGTAATCTCTGCCTCAAATGTGCTTCTTTTCACTATGGACATATCAAGGTCTTTTGATTTTGCATGAAGCATAATCACGATTTTTGGGATTATGATGTGCCCATTGTATGTCCCAGCTGCAATCTGCTGTCTCAAGTCAAACTTTTCCATTATGAACTGCCTAATTTTGTCAAGCAAGTCCACAATATGTACCCCCTTCCACTTCTTAATTTTGGAATTGAATGACTCAGCTAAATTGTTATTGACATAATCAACTTTGCATATTTCATTGAACAAGGCCCTGGCCCATAGTTTGCTATGATGCTCTTCTAGGTACTCTTGGACACCAGGTTTGCTGTATAGCTGTCTAAGATGATAGTTGTGTTTTTTCATGCTATATGTCAATGAACAAGGCCACAAATTATCATCAAAAAACTTTCCTCTAAATTTTTTGGAGAAATTAGCTGCCAAATGCCTCATGCATTCCCTGTGCTCAACTCCTGTGAATACATCTTCAACAGCAGTCTCTAGTCCTTTGCATGCATCTGTGTGGATGACAAGACGTGGTGGATGTCCTATTAGTTCTTTTAAATTCTGGAAAAACCATGTCCAACTATCTGTATTTTCAGACTCAACAACTCCAACTGCTACTGGGAAGATCCAGTTGCAAGCATCCACTGCACATGCACTCAGAAGTTGGCCTTTATATCTGCCATTCAGTGCTGTGCCATCTACTGCAAGATAGGGCCTACATCCATCTAAAAAACCCTGCCAGCATGCTTTGAAAGAAACAAACACTCTTCTAAAGCACTCTTTTTGTCTAGTTTTTCCAGCTATTTTGTACTCTACAGTGTGCTTGTCAATGTTAACTACACTTCCAGGAGATGCTTTCTCAACTTCTGCCTTGTAAGTGTACAACAATTGAAATGAGTCAGTCCAGTTACCATAAATGTTGTCCAGTGCCATCTGCTTTCCATAGAACACTCTCATGTATGCGACTTGTAGGCCATATTTTTTCTTTAGGTTTTTTTTCAACTCTGTAACTCCAACCTCTGAATCCTCTAAAACCCAATGCTTCACTGCATCAGCAACCCATCTGCACTTAGCTGACTTCAGTCTTTGCCTTCTGCTTACACTTGGACAAGTATGTGCAGACTGGTTCACTTTGACCTGCAATATTGAAAGTTAAATTACATGTCAGACATACTTGCTGCAACAAATAACTGAAAAATATTTGCAATGTAACTACATATGCACCTACTGTTTGTACCTGAAACAATGAGCTATTTCTCATTAAGGAGGCATGCATCCTCCATCTACACCTCTTATAAGCACAATGAACAGTCAACCTGGTAGGATCACTCTTGTCTACTACATACTCACTCTGACTTTTAATTGAAAATGTAGCTAGTGCATTCCTACAATCTAAAGCTGTAACGCCCCGCATGTAACTAGCCATATTTGTAACTCCGACTCTTGCCATTTCCGGCTATGTGTTATGATATTCCCTCCGTGGTCGGGTTTTGTCTTTCGTTTTGCATTTTTTTCTTGTTATGCATTTTCATATCATGTCATCATGTGCATTGCATTTGCATACGCGTTCGTCTCATGCATCCGAGCATTTTCCCCGTTGTCCGTTTTGCAATCCGGCGCTCCTATCTCCTCCGGTGCACCCCTTTCGTTTTCTTTCGTGTGCGGGTGTCAAACTTTCTCGGAATGGACCGAGGCTTGTCAAGTGGCCTTATTACACCACCTGGATACCACCGGTCCAGTTTCGTTCCATTTGGAGGTTGTTTGGTACTCCAACGGTTAACCGGGCATCCGCAAAGTCCATTTGAGTGTCCAGCAAAAACCCCCCTCAAAACCAGCCCAAAACCTACCAAACTCTCTTCCATGCTCTAGGTCATTCGATCACGATCATGTGGGCGAAAACCGCACCTCATTTGGAGCGTCCTAGCTCCCTCTACCTATAAATATGTGACCCTCCCGAAAAACGAACTCAGTCCAACCCTAGCTCCGTTCCCTCTCCGCCGCCGGACACGTCCGGACCGGACCGGACGCGTCCGCCGCCGTGCCCCGACGAATCGGAATCCGCCACGTGGCATCCGGCCAC
>NC_057802.1:208762218-208775673 GCF_018294505.1 Triticum aestivum | reverse complement strand
AACATATGCTCATATTCCTCAGTGCGTAACTTCTTGCATATAGCTCCGATTTGCGCGTGTAATCTGTGAAATTGTTCGTATCGTGATGCTCTACATTTAGTTCAATTGTACCATGTTCATTAGAGGTCATCTTGATGCCCAAATCTCTGTTGGAAGAGGGCTAGTTGCTGTTATCTGCTGGTTCTTAGCAGAACATGGAGATTTGTCATTTTTGTATCTTTAAATCTGTGCATCTTATGGGCATGAGCTCTACATGTGTTTTAGCGTATGTCATGCCATCCTTCCAGTGGTGTATGCCATGTATTTTTGTGATCTCTGTTGTGACTAGAACAAGCATGCAAAGTAGGCTCCGTAATGTTTCTGATTTCAGGGACTTGGTGATTTCTCCAAGTCTTTGTCTACTGTTATTTTGTTGCCATGTAAACTTGATGCTACAGAGAGATCCATGCATATTTTGGAGATTTTCAGTAAGGATGTTTTGTAGCTATAGTTGTAATTGATCCATTCCTGCCCTTGTTTGCATTTATGGAGTGCCATAGCATGACTCAATCTTGCTCTACTTTTGCTATAAAATATTTCTGGAAGATTCTTAGCATGATATGCAATTTTGCCAAGCTTATAGTAGTTGATCCATACATGCTATACTCTTGTTCTTGCCATGGATAGCTTCATAAACATGCCATCTTGCTGTAGGTATGCTTGGTTTTTCATGCATTGCTCTGTAGTGAGTGCATCAAGCTCACAGAGGCCTTCATATTATTATTTCTGCCATGCTCTGTTTTCTGCTAAGTCTGAAACCTGATAACGAAACTTGCTATGTTTACATGCTTGTCATCATATCTTCTGGTCCTTTTTGGCTTATGTTCAGTAAGGGACTTTTGTCATATGCATTTGGTAGAACACTGCCATGCCTTGTTTTGCTATGTTAAGTTCCTGTAGCATGTTGATTTCGTGCTCTGAACATTGCTACCTGATGCTTTCTTCTGCCATGTCTAGTTTTTCACTAAATCTGTGAACCTGTTATCTTTTGCACTTTTGCCATGCTTGTTTGAGCTTGTTATGTTGTGATCTAGCCGTAGCTCAGTGTTCATCTTTTGTCAAGCATCTTCTGTAGATTACTGCCTTATGCTTTGTTGCTATGTTGGAGTGCTGTAGCATTGTTGTTTGTTGCATTTTAAGTGCTATCATGCTGTTAATCGCAGATTCGTGTCATTCTTGTTTTGCTTGCCATTTGCAAACCGTGCATCCGATTCCGGTGATCTTTATATCGATTTCGACCGAAATCATCTCAACTTTCCAGTGGCATGCTTGGTTTGCCAAGTTACTGCCTTATTCATCATTTTCTTTCCGGAGCACGCATATGCATCACATATCATATCTTGCATATCATACATGTTTTGCATCATGTTGCTTGTGCATTTCTCGTGGTTGATTGTGGTTCCGTTTGTTTGTGTTCTTGTCTTGGGTAGAGCCGGGAGACGAGTTCGTGAACGAGGAACCTGTTGAGTACGCTTACGAGGATCAAGCTCTCGACAACTCTGAGAACCTTGCAGGCAAGATGACCACCCCTCGAAATCACTTCTATCTTTGCTTTGCTAGTTGTTCGCTCTATTGCCATGCTGCGCTACCTATTCACTTGCTATATCATGTCTCCCATTTTGCCATGTCAGCCTCTAACCATCTTTTCCTAGCAAACCGTTGTTTGGCTAAGTTACCGCTTTTGCTCAGCCCCTCTTATAGCTTTGCTAGTTGCAGGTGAAGTTGAAGTTTGTTCCATGTTGGAACATGGATATTGTTGAGGATATAGACATTAGAGTCACCCGCCAGGAGGGGCCGGGTTACTCATATGGTCATTGCCAGAAGCCCGGTGCCAAGCCTGAAGACGGTGGGCCAAAGATGGGCTAAGACCCGGATATGGCTTAAAGCCCGTAGTTGCGATCTTTATTATGCTAGAACTTGTAGTATAAGGCAAGAATAGTTGAGAGTCCGAGCCGGGCACTCTTATGAGCCGGCCGGGACTCTGATAGCTGCAGGGCGTCGGCCTCCCTATATAAAGGGACGACCCGGCAGCGGTTTAAGGCAGAGAACAATCTCATCGAGAGCCGGGCATAACAGTTTAACTCCCTGGTGATCGTAACCCTAATCAATACCACCTCAACTGGACGTAGGCTTTTACCTTCACCGTAAGGGGCCGAACCAGTATAAACCCTTGTGTTCCTTGCCCCGCATTAACCCCTTCAAGCTTCCTAGCTGCGATGGCTCCACGACTAAGTCCTAGCTCGAGGACATCTGTCGTGACAATTCCACGACAGTTGGCGCCCATCGTGGGGCCAGCGCACGGTGGATTTGAGTTCTTGAAGGGCGGCTTCGAAGGGCTCAAGGGATACGCTGTGGGCCGGATGACCAAGAGTCGTCGCGGAAAGCTCTACATCGATGATGCAAACTAGGGCCCCGATGCCGGCTCAATTGAGTACGGGTACCGGGTCCCCTTCGGCGGAATTCATATTTTCATTGGCAAGATTGGTGAGCCGGGCCCTGAGCCGGGTCTCTGCGCCGATCTCGTCGAGACGGCTCGGCGTGCACGACCCGCCCGGGCCCGGCCTGCCTTAAGGCATGCTTTTGTGGGATGTATCCATGGAGGGCCCTCTGATCAATCTGGATCTGGTGATGAGGCGGCCGCCGGCTCTGACGGCGAGTCGTCCACCGATGAGTCAAACTCGTTGTATCAACTCCAAGATGGCAGGCTCATGGGTTGTTCCGATGGTGACAGTATTCCGGACCCGTTTGAGCCGCCAAGTCAGGTTGGAGTCTTTATGGCCGGTGCGCAGCCTGTTCAGAACCCCGCTGCTGGAGCGGGAAACCCGGTGCCCTCACCGGCTCAGGTACTAATGGATCTCACGGACAAGATAACGGCGCTGTTAACCGCTACGGTTGACCCGGCAGATCAAGCTCAGCATGATGCGGAGGTGGCGCAGTTAAAATTGGATCTAGTGGAAGCCTAGGAGGATCTGGCAGCAGAGCGGATCAGGATGGCTGCGGAAAGGGCGGCTCTCGACGCCCAAACCCAGTTGATTCAAGCGCAGTCCTTCTGGCTAACGATGGATCAAAACGCGTCCAATGAGGTCCTGAGAAGGAGGCATCAAAAGACCCAGTCTCGACTCCCTCCGGTTTACGATCTGCGAAACCTCTTCAACACGCCAGGTGCAGGGTCCAGTAACCCGCCAGGGGTCATAGTGCCCGGGTCTGGGACCCCTATTCAGCCACAAGTGATGGGGCCTCCCCAGGTGCCCCCTGCCCCGCCTCAGTACGTACCAATACCCCCGGGTCATTATAATAACCCGCTGGAGAACATGGTCGCCGCGGCGGCACGGCTGGCGGATCTCCCAGTTGACGGTGACTCTCTGACGGCTATTGAAACCCGTCGGGTCAGGGAACTCCTTCAGACAGCACTGGCGCAGCAAGAGGCGTATTCCTACAGCCGAGACAGGATCCACTCGACCCCTCGTCCAGGCCGGAGCCCGAGTTACATCAGACACATGGTCTCAGCGACCGGTTCAAGTAACGTCCGACGCCATGACCCGCCGCCTGGCCATGGCCCGGTTCATAACGGAGCCTTTCACGCAGCAGACCAGGACAGAGCGCGGCAAGAGGCGGAGCAGGTGCCTCAATTGACGGCTTACCAGACCCCCCCGGCTTATCCGACGACTTCCGTCGACGTGGGTATCCCTACCAGGACTGGGGGTGTCCCTTGTTTAGTGCCAGCTATCCGCAATGAGCGTCTACCCAAGGACTTCAAAGGCCCTAGGAAAGTGCCTAATTACACAGCAGACTTGCAACCTGCAGCCTGGATCGAGAGTTATGAGATGGTATGGAGCTGCTGGAGGTCAGTGAGGCGGCCATGACTAAGTATTTTACCATGATGTTAGATGTGACTGCCCGCACTTGGTTGAAGGGGCTACCACCGAATTCCATTGGGTCTTGGGCTGAGCTGAAAGCCCGGTTCATCCAAAACTTCAAGGATACCTGTAGGCAATCTATGTCAATTGTGGATTTGACTAACTGCAAGCAGCAGGAAGGGGAGTCTACGACACATTGGGTTCGCCGGGTTAAGGAGATAATACACTCCTCAGATAAGATGGACGCCGGCTCTGCAGTCTTAATGTTGGAACAGAATTGTCGTTTTGTGCCCCTAAAGATGAAACTCGGGCGGCTTAAGCGCGACTGCAATGATATGGGTACACTGATGGCGGCTCTTGTCAAGTACGCCGATTCTGATGGTACCAAGGACCCCGCTTCAGATGATGAAAGGACAGGGAAGGGAAAGAAGAACGGCAATGGCAAGGGTCCTCAGCATAACCCGGGGAACCAAGGAGGAGGCAAGCGCAAGGCCGACGGCAGCCTAGAGTTTGTGGCCAACGCTAGCTCACAAGGGAATAACCAGCGACGTAAGGGGAGGCCCCCTCACCGAGGCGGCGGGTCAGGCCCGACGCTGGAGCAGCTGTTGAATGAGCCTTGTCCAAGGCATGGCTCTAGAGAGAAGCCAGCGACTCATCTATGGAAGGACTGTGCAATCATGAAGGCCTTTAAGAATTACAATGGCCCGGGCGGCGGCTCAGGCGCCGGCGGTTTTCATGGCCCGAGCGGCGGCTCAAATTCCAATCCTCCGAACGGTCAAGGGGGCTTTAATCAGTAGTCTGGCCAGGGTCACCAATAGCAGCAGGGGGGTTATCAGACCAATCCCAAGCAGCTTAGCGGTGGACAGTACCATGTATTCACCACCAGTCTGTGTAAGCGAGACCAGAAGCTTCATAAGAGGGCCGTGAATGCGGTTGAGCCGGCGGTTCCACGCTACTTGCGGTGGTCTGAGCAGCCTATAGTGTGGAGTAGAGAGGATCACCGTCCCCGGGTAGACAATCCTGGTCACATGGCCTTAGTGGTGGCCCCTCAGGTGGGAGGATATAAGTTCACTAAGGTGCTCATGGATGGGGGCAGCAGCATCAACATCCTCTATTATGAGACTTTTCGCCGTATGGGGTTGGTTGATAAGAACCTCAGCCAGTCAAACACTATCTTCCATGGTGTGGTACCTGGTAAGTCGGCTTATCCAGTCGGCAAGATCGAGTTGGAAGTGGCCTTCGGAGATGAAAACAACTACAGGGTGGAAAAATTGACCTTTGAGGTGGTCAAGATAAGAAGTCCGCCACGCTATATTTGGGCGGCCGGCTTACGCCAAATTCATGGCACGGTCGTGTTATGTTTACTTACAGCTCAAGATGCCGGGTCATAATGGGACCATTACGGTTCACGGCAGCCGGAAGGTGGCCTTGGAATGTGAGGAAGGCGATGCAGCTTATGCAGAATCTGTTTGCGCAACAGAGGAGTTGAAGTTTTACAAGGACAAGGTTGACCCCACTGATATGACCTCTTTCAAAAGGCCGACTACGGAGCATGAGCCGGCAATGAAATTTAAGTCAGCTGATGAGACTAAGCTCGTTGATTTCACTCCAGGAGATTCATCTCAGCAATTCAGCATCAGTGCCAATCTGGATCCAAAATAGGAAAGCGCGCTCATCGAGTTCATCCGTGAGAATAAGGACATCTTCGCATGGAAACCTTCTGACATGCCAGGTGTACCTAGAGAACTCGCTGAGCACACTCTCAATGTTGATCCGAAATTTAAGCCGGTTGGACAGTTCCTTCGGTGGTTTAATGAAGAGAGGCGGAAAGCCATTGGCGAAGAGGTGGCCCGGCTCTTGGCGGCCGGGTTTATTGTTGAAGTCTTCCACCCAGAATGGTTAGCTAACCCGGTGCTCGTACTCAAGAAGAACGGCACTTGGCGGATGTGTGTGGACTACACGGACTTAAATAAAGCATGTCCGGCTGATCCTTTTGCCCTTCCCTGTATTGATCAAATTATTGATGCTACGGCCGGTTGCGCGCGTTTAAGTTTCCTGGACGGTTACTCTGGATATCATCAGATTAAAATGGCGGTTAAGGACCAGGAGAAGACGGTGTTCATCACTCCCTTTGGAGCCTTCTGCTATGTATCCATGCCCTTTGGACTCAAGTGTGCACAGGCGACTTATCAGCGTTGCGTGCAGAACTGTCTTCATAAACAGATTGGGCGCAATGTTCATGCTTATGTGGACGATATTGTGGTTAAATCCATAAAGGAGGAAACCCTGATAGATGATTTGAGAGAAACCTTTGATAATCTCCGGGTCTACAAGATGATGCTTAACCCTGCCAAGTGTGTCTTTGGTTTCCCTGCAGGCAAGCTCTTGGGTTTTTTGGTTTCTGACAGAGGCATTGAGGCTAACCCGGAGAAGATCAAGGCCATCACCTCCCTGGCTAAGCCAGCTTGTATAAATGACGTTCAGCGTTTGGCAGGTCGCATCGCTGCTTTAAGCCGGTTTATAAGCCGTTTGGATGAGAAGGCCATGCCATTATATCAGTTGATGAAGAAAACTGATAACTTTGTCTGGAATGATGCAGCTAATACCGCTTTTGAGGATTTGAAGAAGCAGCTGGGAGAGCCCCCAGTCCTTGCTGCTCCGGTTGATAGGGAGCCCTTATTACTGTACGTGGCGGCGAACACACGAGCCGTCAGTGTGGCTGTGGTGGTGGAACGCAAGGAAGAGGGTAAGGAGCATCCGGTTCAGCGGCCGGTTTATTATGTCAGCGAAGTGCTTATCGAGTCCAAACAGCGGTATCCACATTGGCAGAAGCTTGTTTATGGTGTGTTCATGGCAAGCCGGAAGCTTAAGCATTATTTCCAGGGTCATCCCATAACCGTGGTCAGTTCTGCCCCTCTTGGTGATATCATTGAAAACAAAGAGGCCACAGGGAGAGTGGCTAAGTGGGCTATCGAGCTCGGACCTCATGGTCTCAAATACGTGCCACGTACTGCTGTTAAATCTCAGGCCCTGGTGGATTTCATCAATGATTGGACAGAGTCGCAAGTGCCCGAGCAAAAGCCGGATAACACATATTGGACTATTCACTTTGATGGGTCCAGGCAGTTGGAGGGCTCGGGGGCTGGAGTTGTATTGGCTTCCCTTAAAGGTGACAAGTTCCATTATGTGCTACAGTTGATGTTTCCTTGCACTAACAATGTGGCTGAGTACGAGGCCTTGCTCCACGGTCTTCGGATGGCTAAGGAGATGAGCTTGAGCCGGGTAAGGTGTTTCGGTGACTCAGACTTGGTGGCTCAACAAGTATCAGGCAAGTGGGACTCTAAGGACCCTCTCATGGCGGCTTATCGCCGCGAAGTTGATGCCATTGCTGGGCACTTTCAGGGCTACCAAGTAGAGCACATTGATCGCAGGAAGAACGAGGCGGCTGATGCTTTAAGCCGGCTAGGCTCTCAGCGAAAGCCGGTGCCGCCTAATACTTTCCTGGATGTCCTGTATAATCCTTCTATTAAGTTGCCTACAGAGGAAAACTTGGCTGTCCCCGACCCGGAGGCACGACTGTTGGCGGCTCTCCATATCATACCAGACTGGACAATGCCCTATCTGGCTTACATGACCCGGGGCGAGTTGCCTGAGGATGAAACTTTGGCCAGGCAAATAACCCGGCGGGCTAAGTCAATGATTGTTATCAATGGTGAGTTGCACCACCGCAGTGTTACGGGAGCGTTTCAGCGTTGTGTTTCCCCTGAGGAAGGGCAAAAGATCTTGCGTGAGATCCATGAAGGGGATTGTGGCCATCACGCCGGCTCAAAGTCTCTGGTGGCCAAGGCTTTTCGTCATAGTTTTTATTGGTTGACGGCTCATGCTGATGCAGAGGACTTGGTCAGTAAGTGTGATGGTTGCCAAAGGTTCTCGCGATAGGCTCATGTACCGGCTCAAGAGCTGAGGATGATCCCAATTACTTGGCCCTTTGCGGTCTGGGGGCTGGATATGGTTGGGCCTTTCAAAAGATCCAAGGATAAGAAGACCCACCTTTTGGTGGCAGTTGACAAGTTTACCAAGTGGGTTGAAGCGGAGCCAGTTAGCAAGTGCGATGCAGCCACGGCGGTTCAGTTTATGAAAAAGGTGATCTTTCACTTTGGTTTTCCACACAGCATTATAACTGACAATGGCACCAATTTATCCAAAGGCGCCATGGAGGAGTTTTGTCAACGAGAGCATATCCGACTTGATGTTTCCTCGGTGGCTCATCCTCAATCCAATGGTCAGGCGGAGAGAGCTAATCAGGAGATTCTGAAGGGCATCAAGCCCCGGCTTTTGGTCCCTTTGCAATGGACGCCGGGTTGTTGGGTGGAGGAGTTGCCCTCCGTGCTATGGAGCATCAACACTACTCCTAACAGGTCTACAGGTTTTACACCTTTCTTCATGGTTTATGGGGCAGAAGCAGTCCTCCCCAGTGACATCCGTCATGACTCACCTCGGGTGGCGGCTTACGTTGAGGCGGATAATGAACAGACGCGCCAGGATGCTCTTGACTTGTTGGACGAACAGCGTGATGTGGCAGCAGCCCGTTCAGCGATTTACCAACAAGATCTGCGCCGTTATCATAGCCGCCGGGTTAAATCCCGGGTCTTCCAGGAAGGTGATCTCGTGCTCCGGCTCATCCAGGATCAAACAGATGCGCACAAGCTATCCCCGCCTTGGGAAGGGCCCTTTGTGGTTAGCAAGAATTTGCACAACGGGTCATATTACCTCATTGACATTCGGGAGCACAAAGATTCACGTAAGTCGGAGGAAGAGACCCGACGGCCGTGGAACATAGCTCAGCTTCGGCCTTACTACACTTGAGCCACCGGCTCTCATGATGTACATACTTCTCTAAGTCATGTATATATTATGATAAGCAATAAAGCAGGACCTCTGTCTTTTTTTCTCCTCCAAATGTGCACGTGTCGTTTTCATCGCCAGATTACATGATAACTTGAAGGAGGATCCGGCTTAGGATCGTATTCGAATCTAGCCGTAGGCGATAAGGTCACTTGGGGGCTTCCTGTTCAAACATAGGTCGTATTCGAACCAAAGAGAACACAGCTGTCGATACCCATTTGATTGGCCAAGTGCCGAGCTCATTGGGGAGTTTTCTTTGATCATATTTGAATTTTAGTTTAACCCCTTTGAGAACCGACGTGGATCGTATTCGAATCAGCGTCGTTAAACAATTCTTCAGGTCATTTGGGGGCTTTGTGTTCAAACATGGGTCGTATTCGAACCAAAGAGAACATAGCTGTCGATACCCTCTTGATTGGCATCGCCACACCCACTGGGGGCTATATGATCGTATTCGAATCCTAGCATAACCCCTTTGGGCCGGGTCTCTGGTCGTATCCGAACCGGAAGCCCCTAAGTTCCTCTGCTTTATAGCAAGTTCCGTCCGTTTCTTTCCAAGTGTGTACGGCCGGGTCTCACTTTGCCGGCTTAACTTTGGTTTAAAGTATTCGCTGAACACAATGGGTGTTATTAAGACAGGTAAACCGGAATTTCGGTACCCGGGTTATCTAAACTGGAAGTATGCTTGCAGGCCGCTACTTATGTTATTATGGCTGTATTAAGGATATTATTGACGACCAATCCTTTTTGATTCATATTCCGGGTTATCTAAAACCTATGATTCTCAGGGCGGTCAGCCTCCTCGGGGCTTGTGATTTGTCTTTCTCTGCAGGATAGTTACAGGCAACTATTTTGAGAGTAAGGAAAACAAATGATTAATTATGACCCGGAGAAACATAAAGGAGACAATTTCAACAGACTTCAGAATTCAAGGCGTGCATGATGACACGACAAAGATAAAGTATTGGTCCTACTCTATTACAAGACTCATTGAGTCCAAAAGGGTGAGGCCTTGTTTGCTAAGCCGCCAGCCAAGTTACGACGCTTGTTGAGTTGAAGTCTCCGGCTCGTTCCTATCTTCTCCTCCGGCTGATCCCAAGACCTGGAAAGTTGATGACTTCCAGTCGATACCGCTGAGAGCTTCGAATTGGGCTTCCTCGTCAATTAACCCGGCCGGGTCAATCTCCGGGGCGAAGGTGTGCTGACGAGCCGGCGGGATCAAGTTAAGGGCTTCATAGCGCGGAGAAGGGATCCTCTAATTTTCTGCATCGTAGCCCGACTGATACTTAGTCAGATCTGTATCGTTGTTAATCAGAGTGGCCACCGGGCGTATGGCCTTCACGCAAGCTGCGAAGTCCTTCTGATCGAAAGCGGAGCCGTCTTCCTTCAGGCTTGGATAGCCAAGGGCGATGTCCGCCGGGTCTAACTCCGGCAGGAACGCCTTGGCCCGGCTCAGCGCGGCGATCGCTCCGGCTCTTGCAGAGGCCCGTCGCAGCTCTTGGATCCGTTGAAGCAGTACAGCGAGCCGGCGAAGGACTTCTGCCAGGTGAGTCGGCACCTCGTTGGATAGGGCCACCACAGCTAAGGCACGCTGTGACCCGGTGTAGAGCTGCTCCATGAGGGTATACACGGCCTTCAGCTTGGTTACCACGCTCTGGTTGAGGTTGGCACTTCTGGGACCTGTTTAACAGAATCAGATAAGCCGCCGACAAGGATGAATTATGAGATATAAAAATTCTAAACTTGATGAAAGCCGGTGAGGCGACTTACCGAAGATGGCGGCCACCATCTGGGACACCTGGCGCTTTAGGCCGGAGAGCTCGGCGGTCTTCTCGGAGAGAGTCTTCTCTGCCTGTTCAGCCCGGTTCACCAATGCGGCCTTCTCTTCGGCCCACGCCTTCTGCTCAGCGTCAAACTCTGTCTTCAGCTTCTCTTGAGCGGCGATGCTAGACACAAATTTGGCATTTTCCTTCCGGGTCTCCATCTCTTGCATCTTCAGCCGATTCTTGAGATCAGCCATGTCAGCCTCTAGCTTCTTGCCAGCAGCCTGCGTACATTTCCGGGTTATGACATGAACAGTTACTATATAAATTTCAAGTCCCAAGCGTTTTCCAAGCAAAGACACTTGGCACTTGGGGGCTAATGCATATTGAACGTTTCTATTTACAAATGGCCGGTTCAATTGGGTAAGCCGGAACCTAAGTCTACAACATATTCAGTCATAAGTCGTCGACTTGGGGGATAGCATGGTAAAGGTAACTATGCAGTAAGTACGAGGACAGCAGAATGATACCTCAGATTTCTGCTGGATCTGGTTCACCATGGCAACCTCTGCGTCCCGGCTCTTGTGCACTTGGCTGATGTAGCCAGAGACGAGCTCTCCAATGCTTAGGTTGGTGTGGTCGGAGAGGTCCAGGTTCACCCGGTGGGGCTGCAGCAACTCCCCCTTAGCGGAGCACTTAGCCAGTGCGGTAGGTCTCCCCGGCTCAACAAATTTTGTCCGGGTGATTACCACGTCCGGATCATTTGCTGGTTGAGCCGAGCCGGAGGCCTCCGGGTTAGCAGACGCTTCGGCAGCTGCCTTGTTAGTTGGAGCGGCGGCTTCGGGAGCGGAGGCAGCTGGCGGTTCTTGATCTGCTGCCTCCGGCTCAGGCAACTTCGGCTCTTCGATTGGCTTGGCTTTCTTCGCCCTCTTGGTGAGTTTGGCTTGGGCACCGAAAGGACAGAAACGTTAAGCGCAAAAAGGGTAAGTAAAGACAAGTATAACATGAGATGGTTGTCATTACCCGGGCGCGGTCTTGAAAGCCGGAAGACTCGACTACATAGAGTCGCTCGAAGAGGGGGAGGTCTCCTGATAATTTGAGTCAGAAGAATTGAGTGGCTGACGGATAACACCCGCCAACGGATGAAAATGGTACAAGTGGGAAATAACCTCAGTTCGGCGCTTCCTCGATGCGTCAGGTAGCCCGGAGGAGAGGTCGGTGTCCTTGTTGGTCCGGGTGTGACGCCGGCTCTCATGAACCTGTCGCTTCAAAATAAATTGAGGATCTTGATAAGCTAAAGGATGTGAAAAGATTACTTTCCGGGTTACCCTTTGGACTTTCAGCCTTGGCAAGGGCTCCGAGTCAGAGGAAAGTGACATTACCTCTTCAACCACCGGGTTACTGGCTCCGGTGTCATCCTGTTGATGAACAAGTGTTGGTAAGGCGGACAAGAAATAAACAATAAACACAACAAAGAGCTTACAGGTTCAGGGGTTACCTCTGACTCGGAGCTGTCGCTTAATTGCATCAGCTCCGAAGCAGTTGGCCTACTCCCCTTCTTGCGGGGAGCGGCTTTCTTGGCGGCTTTCTTCGCCTTTCTGGCCTTCTTGGCCTCTTCGTGGTCATATTTGACCCGCCAGAACTTGTCATCAGCCTGAAAGAATACAATGAGGTTTTCTTAAAATGATTCAGATGAAAGTTATGTACAGATAAGATGTTCAGATCAGCAGCTTACCGCTGGGGCTGGGTTGGTTTTGCAGAAGGGGGCTAACCCGGTCCTTCCGCAGTCTTCCAGGCTCTCGTTCAAGAGAGCCTTGGTCATCTCCTCTGCAACGTCTTCAGGAAGATCCGTTGCGAATCTGGCGGAGTAAAAAACGGGCTTAATGGAAGATGACGTCACGGCGGATTACCCGGAGTCCAGAGGATGATGTCACGCCGGGTTATGGCCTTCACACAATTGTAAGCCAGAGGTTTTCTGTCGAAGGAATGGGAGATTGACATGAGCCGGCTCAAATCAATCTGGGGCCTAATGTTGAGGATATAGACCTTAGAGTCACCCACCAGGAGGGGCCGGGTTACTCATATGGTCATTGCCAGAAGCCCGGTGCCAAGCCTGAAGACGGTGGGCCAAAGATGGGCTAAGACCCGGATATGGCTTAAAGCCTGTAGTTGCAATCTTTATTATGCTAGAACTTGTAGTATAAGGCAAGAATAGTTGAGAGTCCGAGCCGGACAGTCTTATGAGCCGGTCGGGACTCTGAGAGCTGCAGGGCGTCGGCCTCCCTATATAAAGGGACGACTCGGCAGCGGTTTAAGGCAGAGAACAATCTCATCGAGAGCCGGGCATAACAGTTTAACTCCCTGGTGATCGTAACCCTAATCAATACCACCTCAACTAGACGTAGGCTTTTACCTTCACCGTAAGGGGCCGAACCAGTATAAACCCTCGTGTTCCTTGTCCCGCATTAACCCCTTCAAGCTTCCTAGCTGCGATGGCTCCACGACTAAGTCCTAGCTCGAGGACATCTGCCGTGACAATTCCACGACAGATATGTTGGGATATCACAATATCTCTTATTTAATTAATGCATCTATATGTATTTGGTAAAGGGTGGATGGCTCGGCCTTATGCCTGGTGTTTTATTTCACTCTTGCTGCCCTAGTTACTGATATACCGGGATTATGTTCCTTGAGTTTGCGTTCCTTACGCGGTCGGGTGATTTATGGGACCCCCTTGACAGTTCTCCTTGAATAAAACTCCTCCAGCAAGGCCCACCCGAGGTCGAGCGAGGCCGGCGGTTGCTCACCGGAGTTGGAGGGAGAGGGGCGCCGGCGTGGCACGGTTGCGGCGGCGGGAGGCGAGGTCTGGCGGCGGGACCAGCCGCGGTGGG
>NC_057802.1:208753948-208761852 GCF_018294505.1 Triticum aestivum | reverse complement strand
ACGGGCGAGGTGGCGGCGGGCGGCCGTGGCGGCGCCGGCGAGGCGCAAGGGCGGCGGCGTGGCGGCCGGGCCGGGAGGGCCGGCAGCGGAGGGAGGTGGCCGGATGCCACGTGGCGGATTCCGATTTGTCGGGGCGCAGCGGCGGACGCGTTCGGTCCGGTCCGGACGTGTCCGGCGGCGGAGAGGGAACGGAGCTAGGGTTGGATTGAGTTCGTTTTTCGGGAGAGTAACATATTTATAGGTAGAGGGAGCTAGGAGGCTCCAAATGAGGTGCGGTTTTCGCCCACACGATCGTGATCGAACGACCTAGACCATGGAAGAGAGTTTGGTAGGTTTTGGTCTGTTTTGAGGGAGTTTTTTGCTGGACACTCAAATGGACTTTGCGGATGCCCGGTTAACCGTTGGAGTACCAAACGACCTCCGAATGGAATGAAACTTGACCGGTGGTCTCCGGGTGGTGTAATAAGGCCACTTGACAAGCCTCGGTCCATTACGAGAAATTTTGACACCCGCACATGAAAGAAAACGAAAGGGGTGCACCGGAGGAGATAGGAGCGCCGGATTGCAAAACGGACAACGGGGAAAATGCTCGGATGCATGTGACGAACGCGTATGCAAATGCAATGCACATGATATGAAAATGCATGACTAGAAAAAAATGCAAAATGAAAGACAAAACCCGACCACGGAGGGAATATCATAACACATAGCCGGAAATGGCAAGAGTCGGAGTTACAAATATGGCAAGTTACATGCGGGGTGTTACAACACTCCACCACTACGAGAGGATCTCGTCCCGAGATCTAGGACTAAAAGAACTCCGGATATTCGGTACGAAGATGGTCCTCGCGTTCCCAGGTGGCTTCCCGGTCGGAATGGTGCAACCACTTCACTTTCAGGAATTTGATTGACTTGTTGCGAGTCTTGCGCTCAGTTTCTTCAAGAATAGCAACGGGGTGCTCATGATAAGACAAATCTTCTTGGAGGTCAATCTCTTCGAAGTTGATAGTGCGCTCAGGCGTCTTGAAGCACTTGCGGAGCTGTGACACGTGGAACACATCGTGCACGTTCGTGAAGTTGGAAGGAAGCTCAAGTTGATAGGCGAGGTCGCCACTTTTGCCAATGATCTTGAAAGGACCCACGTATCTAGGGGCAAGCTTCCCTTTGATACCGAAGCGACGAGTGCCTTTCATTGGAGAGACGTGGAGGTAGACATGGTCTCCGATCTCGAAAGCCAAATCACGATGCTTACTATCATAGTAACTCTTCTGGCGCGATTGCGCGGCTTTGAGATTATCACGGATGACTTTACACATTTCTTCAGCTTCAGTGATTAAGTCATTGCCAAGAAGTTGGCGTTCACCAGTCTCTGACCAATTGAGAGGAGTACGGCACTTTCTGCCATAGAGAATCTCGAATGGGGCCTTGCCCGAACTCGCTTGGAAGCTGTTGTTGTAGGAGAATTCAGCATATGGAAGACAATCTTCCCATTTCATGCCAAAGGAAATGACACAAGCCCTGAGCATATCTTCAAGAATTTGGTTGACACGCTCGACTTGGCCACTAGTTTGAGGATGGAAAGCTGTGCTGAAGCGAATGTTTGTGCCCATGGCCTTCTGGAAGGAGTCCCAGAACTTAGAGGTGAAGATGCTTCCACGATCTGAAGAAATCAATTGTGGAATGCCATGCAAGGAGACAATTCTGGAGGTGTAAAGCTCTGCCAACTCAGCTGCTGTGATAGATTCTTTGATTGGAACGAAATGAGCCACTTTAGAAAGCTTGTCGATGACAACGAAGATAGCATCATTTCCGCGCTTGGACTTGGGAAATCCAGTCACGAAGTCCATTTCGATATGATCAAACTTCCATTCCGGGATAGCAAGAGGTTGGAGGAGACCAGCTGGTCGTTGGTGTTCAGCTTTCACTCTTCGACAGACATCACATTCATTCACGAACTGAGCAATCTCTCACTTCATTCGAGTCCACCAATACGACTGCTTGAGGTCATGATACATCTTCATACTTCCAGGATGAATGGAAAGGAGAGAATTGTGCGCCTCGTTCATAATGACTTTCCTTAGGTCACCTTTAGGAACCACAATCCGGTCCTCGAAGAATAAAGTGTCACTGTCATCAATGCGATAGCACTTGTATTTGGAAAGACCCTTGTCGATACCACGTTTCACCTTCTTCACCATGGCATCAAGGAGTTGTGCCTCACGAATTTGATCTTCTAAAGTAGGAGAGACTATGAGGTTGGCAAGAAAGCCTTGAGGAACAACTTGGAGATTCAACTTGCGGAAAGCTTCACAAAGATCCGGTTGGAAAGGCTTGAGAATTAAGCTGTTGCAATAAGCCTTCCTGCTTAAAGCATCTGCAATGACATTTGCTTTCCTGGAGTATATTCGATACTCGGATTGTACTCTTGAATCATTTCGACCCATCGAGTCTGCCTGAGGTTGAGGTTGGGTTGAGTGAAGATATACTTGAGGCTCTTGTGATCGGTGAAAATGTCCACTTGTCTTCCCAACAAGAGATGTCTCCATGTTATTAATGCATGGACAACTGCCGCCAACTCAAGATCGTGAGTGGGGTAGTTCTTCTCGTTGGGCTTCAACTGACGAGAGGTATAGGCCACAACTTTCTTCTCTTGCATTAACACAGCACCGAGACCTTGGAGAGAAGCATCATAGAAAACTTCAAACGGCTTGGATTCATCCGGAGGAGTCAAGACAGGAGCTGTGACAAGTTTCTCTTTGAGAGTGTTGAAAGCAACGTTACACTCAGGAGACCAGACATACTTCACATGCTTCTGGAGGAGGTTGGAAAGAGGCTTTGCAATCTTGGAGAAATTCTCAACGAATCTTCGGCAATAGCTTGCAAGACCAAGAAAACTGCGGAGCTGTTTAACATTCTGAGGGGGTTCCCAATTCACAATTGCGGACACCTTCTCGGGGTTAACAGCGATGCCCTTTGCAGAGATGATGTGACCAAGGAAAAGAACTTCATTGAGCCAAAATTCACATTTTGAGAACTTCGCATAGAATTCATACTCTCTGAGCTTGTCGAGCACCAAGCGCAAATGTTTGGCATGATCCTGCTTATTCTTGGAGAAGACCAAGATATCATCGAGATACACCAGAACGAATTCATTGGTATAGGGGTTGAAGATGAAATTCATCATCCGAGAGAACACTGGAGGAGCATTGACAAGGCCGAAAGACACGACAGTATATTCATAAGAACCAAAGCTTGTTCTGAATGCTGTCTTGGGGATATCTTCTTCACGAATGCGAATCTGATGATAACCCATACGAAGATCAAGCTTCGAGAATACTTTAGCACCTTTGAGTTGCTCAAATAGCTCATTGATGTTGGGAAGTGGATACTTGTTCTTGATTGTCTTCTTGTTCAATGGACGGTAGTCGACACAAAGTCGGTCCGTGCCATCCTTCTTCTTGACAAAAAGAACACCACAACCCCATGGAGAAGAACTCGGTCTGATCAAACCCAGACGCTCTTGTTCATCGAGCTGTTTCTTCAATTCCTTCAGCTCGTTGGGTCCAAGCTTGTATGGACGCTTGCAAACGGGTTCGGTGCTAGGCTCTAGTTCGATAACGAACTCAACTGGCCGATGAGGAGGCATACCCGGAAGCTCTTCTGGAAAGACATCTTGATACTCGCAAACGACTGGAATTTGAGAGATGGCATTCAATTCGCCCTTTTCATTGAAAGAGAAAAACCGAATGGTTTCATCACGAGCGGCATAAATAATCACATCCTCAGAAGAGTGTGTCAATTGAATTTCCCTGGCTGCACAATCAGGTTGAGCCTTGTGCTTAGAAAGCCAGTCCATCCCGAGAATAAGATCAATATCCGAGTCACCAAGAACAACTGGTTTAGACAGAAATTTATAGTCGCCCATCTTGATGGAAACATCCGGGACACAATTATTAGATGTCATTTGCTTGCCCGGAGACACAACCTTCAATGGGATAGGGATCTTTTCCGTCACAAATTCATGCTTGGCAACAAAAGGTCTTGAAATGAAAGAAAGAGATGCACCAGTATCAAAAAGAACTTTTGCAGGAATATCATTAACAGGAAGATTACCCATTATCACATCAGTAGATTCCTCCGCTTGAGCTGCATTCATCATGTTCACCTTTGCAGACTTTGGATTATGCTTGACCACTGCATTGCTGGAAGATCTGACAGGAGGAGGAGGAGGCAGACGCCTTTGGTTGAAGCACTTGTTAGCATAGTGACCTTTCTGCTGACATTTGTTGCAAGTCACCTCTGAGAGTGGACGGTGATAAGGAGCATTGGACTTTGGAGCTTGATTCTGAGACTTGTTCTGATAGCCAGAGTTGGAAGAGTTGGAAGAACCATGGCCACCTTTGTTCTTCTACTGGTAAGGCTGACGAAACGGAGGAGGAGGAGGCAACCAGAACTTCTGTTGCTTAGCTGTCACAAGTGAGGAAGAAGAAGACTGAACTGCGTCTCTGACTCTCTTCTTAGAAGCCTCACACTTGAGCTGAGCAGCCTCTTGCTTCAGTGCCATATTATAGAATTGATCAAACTGAGTAGGCTCAACAAGAACGAGAGCTAACTGCAGATCCTCTTTGAGGCCACCTCTGAAGTGATAGATCATGCTCTTTTCATCAGGAACGTCTTGTTTAGCGAAGCGAGCAAGTTTTTGAAATTGGATGTTGAATTGATACACAGACATGTTGCCTTGCTTGAGATTGCGGAACTCCTCATGCTTGCTCTCAACAACACTTTGTGGAATGTGGTGCGCTTTGAAGTCCCGACAGAAGTCAGTCCAAGTGATCACACGACCTCCTCTGGAATCTTTGTATTGTTGATACCAATCAGCAGCTTGGTCCTTGAGCTGGAAAGAAGCGAACTTGACATAGTCCTTAGGCCTGACATTGCTACATTCAAAATGCTTGTTGATGTCCACGAGCCAATCATCGGCATCCGTGGCCTCGGCACAGTAGCTGAAAGACTTGGGCTGATTTGCGAGAAACTGGTTGAGAGTAGCAAAGTGAAGCTGATTGTTGCCTTGACCTTGATTGCCTTGATTGCCTTGCCCTTGAGTACGTTCTTGCAAGAGTTGCAGAATCAACTGAGCATTGGCGTTGGTGGCTGCCATGATAGCTTGCCATGCCTCCGGAGGTGGAGGTGGTGGCGGAGGGTTCGCTTGACTCCCTTCATTGCGATCCGGATTCTGACGCGTTGGCGGAGCCATCCTGAAGAGGGTGACATCCGTTAGCATCTTGATAGACAAATAGATAAGTAGACTCAACGGATAGAAATTGCAACATATAGTCTTCACAATAAACATTCGAACGAAGATGAACGAATGAATTCCGTAGTAAATCATCACACTTCCATAAGTTGAGAAGCCACTTGAAAAAGATATGAATCAACATATGAATTCGAAGCAACTCGAATACAATTCAAAACAAAAAAAAAGTATTGGCTTGCAGAATAAGCCGGAACAAACATATGATAGAGATTTCGTCTGAAGTTTTCGTGGTGGGGCCCACACGGGCTCAATCGTACAGCACCGTCATGTACAAGGCTGTGCACATGACATACGAAGCGTCCCCGAGTCAGCATAGCCATGGACTCTTTAAGACACTACGAGACCACTGTAAAATCAACCGTGTACAGGCGGACCACTAGACGTCGAACCCCAATCTCATATCATGCGTCTGTCGGAAAGATATCCTAAGGCTACTTGAATTCCCACTTATAAACTCCCGAAATCTTCTGGTTATGCAATCTGGTGTTGGGGATACAGGGGACACAAAATATATCACCCAAACTAGCAATCCCTAGATCCAGCTATATCCATCCGTCAACACATAACCAAGAAACCTTCGGAAATCGTTTACCTCAACCTTTGAAAAACATCCGTTATACAAGTTATGGCAATACTCCCGAACTCCCGCCCCAGTACTGGGTGACGTCGAGGTGATCTCACCAACAACTGCATAAAAGAGATTTCGATGTCGGCGAAACTCAGGTATTCCAGAACTGCAAGGATAAAATTGTGACGACAACACCTCGGAGCTCAACTCCCCGGGACACTGCCACAACCCCTAAATGACAGGAGGCACCAAGAACAATGTTCTCGTCACAAAACCATCGGAACGATTCCAAGATACCCGCGTCATCCTAAAAAAATTTTAGTGAAATTTTAGGAGAGAATAGTCAAAACTTCTACGTCAGGAGACCTCACCAGAGCGACGAATGGACTCAGGAGTAAAAAGAATCCTACTCTCCGATATATATAATCCTAAGACTCAAAACATTTTTGTTCTAGACTCAACAACGCCAGTGATTCGATCAAGCAGGGGGCTCCTAAGTTGGGGAAGGCTCTGATTACCAACTTGTAAGACCCACGATGCGGCTATATCTCCCACGTGTCGAGGCACGACTTAGAGGCATAACCGCATAGTGGTTTTGTCGCAAGAAGGGTCATCTTCACACAATCCCATGTAATGAACAAGAATGGGATAAAAAGTTGGCTTACAATCGCCACTGGAAAGATGAGATGATTTCGGTCGAAATCGATATAAAGATCACCGGAATCGGATGCACGGTTTGCAAATGGCAAGCAAAACAAGAATGACACGAATCTGCGATTAACAGTATGATAGCACTTAAAATGCAACAAACAACAATGCTACAGCACTCCAACATAGCAACAACGCATAAGGCAATAATCTACAGGAGATGCTTGACAAAAGATGAACACTGAGCTACGGCTAGGTCACAACATAACAAGCTCAAACAAGCATGGCAAAAGTGCAAAAGATAACAGGTTCACAGACTCTGTGAAAAACTGGACATGGCCGAAGAAAGCATCAGGTAGCAATGTTCAGAGCACGAAATCAACATGCTACATGAACTTAACATAGCAAAACAAGGCATGGCAGTGTTCTACTAAATGCATATGACAAAAGTACCTTATTGAACATAAGCCAAAAAGGACAAGAAGATATGATGACAAGCATGTAAACATAGCAAGTTTCGTTATCAGGTTTCAGACTTAGCTGAAAACAGAGCATGGCAGAAATAATAATATGAAGGCCTCTCTGTGAGCTTGATGCACTCACTACAGAGAAATGCATGACAAACCAAGCATACCTCCAGAAAGATGGAATGTTTATGAAGCTATCCATGGCAAGAACACGAGCATAGCATGTATGGATCAACTACAATAAGCTTGGCAAAATTGCATATCATGCTAAGAATCTGCCAGAAATATTTTATAGAAAAAGTAGAGCAAGATTGAGTCATGCTATGGCACTCCATAAATGCAAACAAGGACAGGAATGGATCAAATACAACTATAGCTACAAAACATCCTTACTGAAAATCTCCAAAATATGCATGGATCTCTCTGTAGCATCAAGTTTACATGGAAACAAAATAACAGTAGACAAAGACTTGGAGAAATCACTAAGTCCCTGAAATCAGAAACATTACGGAGCCTACTTTACATGCTTGTTCTAGTCACCACAGAGATCACAAAAATACATGGCATACACCACTGGAAAGATGGCATGGCATACCTTAAAACACATGTAGAGCTCATGCCCATAAGATGCACAGATTTAAAGATACAAAAATGACAAATCTCCAAGTTCAGCTAAGAACCAGCAGATAACAACAACTAGCCCTCTTCCAACAGAGATTTTGGCATCAAGATGACCTCTAATGAACATGGTACAATTGAACGAAATGTAGAGCATCACGAGGCGAACAATTTGAGATATTACACGCGCAAATCGGAGCTATATGCAAGAAGTTACGCACTGAGGAACATGAGCATATGCTGTGAAAACTTGAGGACTTGGCAGTTTATGGGGGGGGGGGAAGAGAAA